>NW_015627262.1:200438-230446 GCF_001515625.1 Sinocyclocheilus rhinocerous
AAAATAAACAATGGCTAACCAACAGGCTCCGTAGTGTAGCTGCGCGAAGACAGCGATAATGCTAACAATACTCGGCAGTGAGAGAGAGGAAGTCCATGGCTTATGTAGGGTGTGTGATTGGCAGCAGCTGCGTGTCTAATCAGTGCAATAGATGCTGGGATATGTAGTCCGTGATTACATGCAACAGTTTGTGTAGTGTGAGAGTCAATGTAACGAAAGGGTGAACTCTGGTGGCAATCGGACAGAAGTCCATGGACAGGATTCTTGACAGATACAGCCTCAAGTGTCATTTTGGCATCATGCCTCAAATTTGTTGCTGTGGTATGCGAAAATGGTTTTGTCTATCAACACAAAATCCATAACTTTTTGTCAGCATGGTCTGAAGATGATATGGTTCGATTTTGGTGAAAATCAGACCAACGGTCTAGGAGGAGTTCGAAAAAAATAGTTTTTAAAAATAAATCAAAATGGCGGACAGGAAGTTTGGCTGACTATGGCAACATTGGTATCACTGTTGTCAGCATGACCCAATGAGTCTATAATACCAGTCTCATTACAATAGGCAAAATTCACAGAAAGCTATTAGCATTTTAGCTTTAATTATAACTTTTGACCACAAGGTGGCACTGTCTCAAAACATTTTGAGTACTTTCAGGTCATGGTCTCGATGGTACATACAAAGTTTCGTAATGGTACAGCAATGCATTCATAAAATATAGCATTTTATATCATAACACTATTGTAGTCAATGGCAATTTCATGTTTTGTTAGGGTGAACTCTGGTGGCAATCGGACAGAAGTCCATGGACAGGATTCTTGACAGATACAGCCTCAAGTGTCATTTTGGCATCATGCCTCAAATTTGTTGCTGTGGTATGCGAAAATGGTTTTGTCTATCAACACAAAATCCATAACTTTTTGTCAGCATGGTCTGAAGATGATATGGTTCGATTTTGGTGAAAATCAGACCAACGGTCTAGGAGGAGTTCGAAAAAAATAGTTTTTAAAAATAAATCAAAATGGCGGACAGGAAGTTTGGCTGACTATGGCAACATTGGTATTACTGTTGTCAGCATGACCCAATGAGTCTATTAATACCAGTCTCATTACAATAGGCAAAATTCACAGAAAGCTATTAGCATTTTAGCTTTAATTATAACTTTTGACCACAAGGTGGCACTGTCTCAAAACATTTTGAGTACTTTCAGGTCATGGTCTCGATGGTACATACAAAGTTTCGTAATGGTACACCAATGCGTTCGTAGAATATAGCTTTTTACATCATAATACTCTATTGTAGTCAATGGCACTTTCATGTTTTGTTCAATTATAGCGCCACCAAGAGGCACAATCCCACCAAATTTTGTATGTGTCCTTAGACTGTGCACATACACGTGTGTCAAATTTTGTGAAAATATCTCATTTTGTTTTGGCGTTATAGACATTTTTATATATGAGAAGAGAAAAAATTACTGATGGCCGACTTTGTTTGCATTTTATTGCCATTTACTATAAAAATTTTGGCAATTGGGTATTAGCTTATAGCCGGCACGCTATGTTTTCGGATTTCCTACGATGGTTTCGTGTCGATCGGAGTAACGGTTTCTAAGATATTGGCAAATAGTTTTTTTTAAGCACTAAAATGCAACGTTGCACAAACCACAAGGCAAAACCTGGCATGTTTGGTATCGCTGGACCCAGCAAGGATTCAGGAGTCTAAATAGGTGACTCCTGTGAAAATAAGTCGACCACACCCAAAGTTATAAGCATGTGAATATTTGATTTTACCTCTAGGTGGCGCTGGCTCTAAACTTCTCAGGCTCCTTCAGGGCATCGTGCAAGTTTCGTAATGATACGCTAATGCGTTCATAAAATACAGCATTTTAGTACACATTTCAAAATGGCTGACGGCCAATATGGCTGAAATGGGACAATTGGATATCAATTAACAATCAACAACTAAACAAAACACTCACTTTGCAGTTTCCTTTTTTTTTTTTCTTGTTCAAATTGGATGTTAGCTGAATTGTGAATCTGCAGCTGTGCTAAACTGTATTCTAAGTTCTACCTGAGGTGGAGGAGGCTGCTTTTTCTTTAACATTTTCTTTGTTCCTTGTAGATTTGATAAGGTCAGATAAAGGGTCAGGGCAGGCCTCTGTGTTTTTTGAATGGAATTCAAATTCATCTTACTGGCCTTAAAATCTGTATATACCATTATCATGCTGATATCCTTACTGCAGCCTCTTACAAACAGCTGTTGCAGTTTAGGTGTTTTGGGAACCTTGAGAATTCCCGCTGAAATCAATTAATGGGGTCAGAAGCAGCTTCTTTTGGAGTTTGGTGTGGCCTGACTGGAATAAAGTGTCTGCAAAGTAAGTGGGAGGTCAAACCTTCGGCTGTTCTGCAGTGCAGCTATTAGCATAAATTAATGTATTTTAGGCCAGTGTCTACTTTAGCTCCTCTGTTCCCGCACCAGTAATGTCCTTACTGCTGACTAATTAGGATGCAGACTGTGGAAACAAGCGGGGGTAACAGTGAGTTCAGCCAGAGGTTTTGTACAAACTCTGCCCTGTGTTTGTACAATCAGTGTCAGCAATTTGGTATCAAAATGTTTCGAGGTAATAAAGTACTCCCCATGCTTGCCCTTGAGCCAATGGCCTGTGAGTGCCATAACTGTTTTTCTGCATAAAATGAAATTCAAAACAACCTTGTAGTGTTACCTATTTTGACAACTGAATCACTGCTTCAACACTGCTTTGCAATACATTATTGACATGTTTCTTAAAGAAATAGTTCACTCAGTAAAGGAAATATATATAATTCATAAATCACGCCTTAATGCTTAATTATACTGAATGTGCACCTGTAGTGTACCTCAAATCGTATATAGTATTAAGTATATATAATAAAAACTGTACTTGCAGATAAAATATTAATGAAATAAAATGCCACTTACTATCAGTGTACTGTATGTAACGAGAGAACACTTTCATGTCTACTTGAGCGCACTTTGTATGCTTGTCATGCTTTAAAGAAGTGCACTAATTTTAATGTGTTGACTAACTGAAGCACATGTAAATTATTTTAGAATCATTTTAACTGTGTGTTATTTGATATTACAATTAAAGTTAATTATTTTAAATGTAAATAACTAAACTGCAACTTTATTAATTACACAACAAATTATTATTTATTTTTTTATTTTAAAAGTATATTTTAGTTTGTACATTTAGCAGTACACTTTAACCATATTTTAAAGTCAATAGAAGTTATTATGAAATGTTATACTTATGTTTTGATAAATGCATTTAACATCAATTTTAAATATAATAAATTTGGATTTATTTGCAAGCACTATTTTATAAGTATGCTAAAATACATACGTCTTTTTCATAAGGACCATTTAAAAAAAAAAGTGAATAATGGCAAAATTGTAATTTTCTGGTGAACTGTACAACTATTTCTGCACAGCAAAAGTGTGATATTTCTGCACCACAAGGGCTATCAAGTGCAGAAATAATGACAATATGATGTTATATATGATATATGAATATGATACTGTATTAAAAATTATGGTTAGAATGACGACCTGACGACCAAAAAATTCACGTCATTGACCAATATTTCTGCACTGCAAAAGAAAAAAAATCCTAATAACTAAGTTGCTTCTTAAGTAAATTCATCTTGTTTAATGGACTTTAAGATATTTTTACTGGAAAACAAAAAACATAAAAAAAAAGTTTCAAAAGTAAAAATGTGTTGCAGCATGTGTGTATTTACACTTGGCAAAGCTAGCCTACCATTTGGTTACATGCTAGCCTACCATTGGGTTACATATAGGCAGGGGTGTGAAGTAACGAATTACAAATACTCACCAATCCGCCTTCATTTAGCAAGTGCACTCGCGCATAAACTATTTTCAGGTTCAATACTTTTTGTTCCTTTCAGTTGTGGATGCTGCTGATTCACAAAGACCGCCGCGGCTCAGCAAAGATACATGCTTGTGTGTGTGTGTGTGTGTGTTTTCCTTTTTACTCTTTTACTCTTACTTAAGTAGTTTTTTGGACAAGTAATTTTACTCTACTCACACTGCAATTTTTGGAAGGTAATGGTACTTTTACTTGAGTATATTTTTTCAGTACTCTTTCCACCACTGCATATAGGTCCTTAAGTACTACTAATACTGTAGCTATACATATTAAATTGGGATAAGGAAACACACTTCGGATTTCACACTAAACTTCTTCAGTCATAATGATCCATGTGTATTGCACAGGCTGGGCTGTAAACACTCACCAATTGGTATTCCTGCTCCATATTATGGCATATAAATAGTCAGTAAACAGCTATGGCATGACATTCATGGAGGCTTCCTGGTCACTGGCAGAAAGTCTTGTGACTCTTGACACAAAAGACGCTTTGAAGCTCAACATCTCACAGCCCAGTGTCTCCAAGACTAAATGACCTGTCAGCTCTACAATCTGTGGCACTGCGACATCTCAATTCCACCTTACATTCAACGCAGCTCAGGATAAAACACATGGAGGGAATCACTGAGAATGGATTGCACGCGCTGATAGCACTGTTTATCTGCATGCGCTGTGTGCATTGCTTTACCGCCTGATTCACTGCAGAAATTATGCAAATCAGGCAACAGTGCAAACATGCATAAAATCTGTGTTGAAAGCAATTTGCATGCAATAGTTCCATATGAACAAACTATTAATATTAAAATATATTCTAATAAAAATGACACTAAATAGAGGCTTTAAAATGACAAAAGTGTGCTTATTTGCAGTGTGCAACTGCATAATATAATATTTAAAATTCTTTGCAAAAAAGTAAAATCATAGCCTTTGCATTCTTACATTTATTTTTGTCTATTTTTCAAAAGACAGACACCGTGTTTCATTCATAAATGGTACATTTTACTCCTGTTGCAAAACAAAGACATTGTAATTCTGAATGCACAGAAGTCCATTTAACAGTTATAAATGGCTATTATTATAGAAACAATGCATGGAATTATATTGCATAGGTTGATTTTGTATAGGCTGTTGATAAATATAATAAATGCATGTCCACATATGAGCCTGATTGTAGTGACGTAGTAGGCCTACTTGCTTGCTTAGCTAATGGCACATTTAGAACAAGATTATTGATTCGACAGTATTCACTTCATTATAAATGTAAATATATGGGCATACCAAACAAAGCTGCCTTTGTGAAAAAATAAATAGCTATAATAGTGCCAATCAATAATTCATCACACACTGATCAGTAATTATAAACTATGTCATCATGTTTCTCTAATCCAGGCCACAAAAGCAGGATGACACTGTTATCAAGGGACACTTTTTTATTCATTAAAGTTAATTTCTGTATATACCCATGCCTTAACGTCTTTACTACAAAAAGCTGTTGAACTTTGCCACTTTTCACTGAACACTTTCTGTTGTTGGAGCATGATGTCACAATGGGAGCTTGTTTTTTTTACACTGATTTGAGATAAATTCATACATACATACATTTATTTATTTAGAAAGAAAGAAACAAAATACTACCTAGAGTTTTAAAAATTGGCTTTGAGACTATTTGTGATGACTCTTTTCATTTAAAAAAAAGAAGAAAAAAAAGAAAAATTTAACTCCATTAGCCCCGATATATTTGTAGTACATTATGTGATGTAGAATGTTTTGTGATGTACAGTATAATAACTGCGTTAAATTGTATACATGTGGACTTCACCTAAAAGCATAACGCTGCAGTGCCGCATAGTCCATCTGAAGCTTCTCGGTTGAGTTGCATTACCTTGGCCTGGGATTCACTGAGTGATGAACTTAAACAAGGTTTTGTGAGGTGGGACTGCAGTGGGGAAAACCAGCTGTTAGCCATTTGTCTTCATATGGTCAATGAACCAGTATTCAACATACAGCTGCTCCAGAGGATCCTACTTATTAAGCACATCTGTTGTGCTACAGAACATGACTGGCGGAATTTTCTTCTGAAGATGAAAAATTTAAACTTTTTAAAAATGTTTTCTGCAAAATAACTACTGTATAGAAAAACAATGTAATTACAACATAATTATCATGATGTAATTACAAAGTTATAATACATGCAGCTATACCATTTTATGTATATAACTGATATTCTTTAATATTAAAACTGTCACCCCCCATTTTTTAAAATAGGCATGCAGGTGCACTATCCAAACTTAAATTGTTGTAATTTATGAACACTTTGGAATACAGACATACGGTTGGTCTCTTTTTAAAGAAGAAAATCAGCAGATTATCGCAAAAGTTTGACACCGCCCACTAAGGGGGAGGAGACCGCCAAAATATTTTAAAGTACCATTTCCATGGTAACACAATGTCCGATTTCAAAATGGTTTTCACAGGATGAATCTTGGGCTTCTAAGCTTTCAAATGATATATGATTTATGATGATTACTAAAAGATTTGATAGAGGAAAAGGACAACAAAAAAAAGAGTGCCAAGCGTCCCACAGGTGGGACGGTGACAGTTAAGGGTTTAATGTCCTTCTATTCTGTCTGACACTTTTTTCAATGTTAATCTATGGGGATTTTGCACTTTTTTACACCTAACATACGAAAAATTGTGATTTTTGAACAATTTACAATAGAAATATCATACCTCTTCTCATCATGTATGTCCGTAGCACAAATAGTGCAGGAACAGTGATAATAATGCAATGGCAAGTATCACTAAAAACTGCAAAGGCACTCAACAGAGTTTTTTTTTTTTTTTTTTTTTTTACATTTTGAGGACTGGTGCTGAGAACTCTTTTCTCTCCAGATACATTATGACAGATAGATAATGAATTGAATGCCACTCACCTTCCCTTTGTCCTTGCCCCACTCTCTGCCACACTATGGAGTCTACAGAGCTTGAGTGCTCCACTTGCTGTCCGTCTCCCATTGTGCCGGCTCTGAACGGATGGATTTATCTCTATGTGATTAATACGCTCTCTCTGCATTGACAATATTGTTTCTCTCTGCATGTTATCTCAGGTCCAGAATGTGCATATCGCCAGGCATGGTGAATATGATGAAATACATTCAGAGGATTTGCTGTGTACTGGTGCATATTGGTTTGAGATTCTTTTGAGAGCAAATAGATCCAGCCTTGATTGATTTTACAAGCAAAACAATTCAGATGGTATTCTTGCCTTTGCTTTATGGAAAGTAAAAAGTTTCTGTCTTTATGAGCAATGTGAGGGTGTGTTGTTTTGTTACAATAAAGGATGAACCTTAGCACAGACATGATGCCGCAAATGCATACAAAATGTTTGTTTTTCTGCTTTAGATATATAATCTATCATTAGCATTAAATGTCCATTACGTATGCAGGCATATCCTCAGAGATGAAGATGCAAATGTAGGAAGAATTTCCATAAATTTGCATCTTTGAAAAACTAGCAAAGACATAAAAAAGGTATTGTGTGTTCACCACAGCAATGTATTTCAGTTTCAATTATCCACAGTGTGATGTTAAATATGTCTTTGAAAGTCTTGGTCTTTTAAATTTATATATAAACAGGAATGAAAAGAAAAATAAAATATGGACACATTGATTAAATATTTAATTATAATGCTTTAAAAATCAAGAATACATCCACAATATATCTGCATTTAAAACGTAAAGTGTTGCAGCAAACAACTCATTAAATGGCAAAAATGAATAAATGGAAAAGCAAAAGATAACATTTTCATAACCTCAAACCATAGTTTAGAAGAGAGAAACTGTGATTAATGAATTGCGTAAAGTTACTATTTATTACTACTATTATTACTATAATTGTGTAAATTTACTATTTGTTATTTATTTACTATATATATAGAATAAAATCTAAGTTTTTACTATCACTTTTAGCAATTAAGTACATCCTTGCTGAATAAAAGTATTACTTTATTTCAAAAAAAAGAAAGAAAAAAATACTGACCCAAGACTTTTGAATGGTAGTGTATATTGTTATGAAAGATTTCTATTTTAAATAAATGCTGTTCTTTTTAGCTTTTTATTCATCCATTAATCCTGAAATATATCACAGATTTTGACATTTTAAGCCTAAAATGTTATGAGGATTTTGCACTAGTTGTTACAATGACTTTGTGATTGGACCTTTGATTCAAAACCTAATACTGAGATATAACAGCTTCCCTGTGTAACAACTAGTACCAGTCATCTCTGTGTTTGATATGCAATTTAAGGACAGATATTGTTTGTACCAAAGACTAATGAAGTTGTCACTGTTAATCTAGTTACCATGCATGACTGTGTCAAGTCAACGGCTGTGATTTTCCTCCCAGTTTCTTTGCAGCTGTGTCTCGTAATTGTCCTCAAAAACAGCATGAGGTCACCTTGTTATAAAGTTTTACCACCTTCATTTACACTCGGCTTTAGTTTACAAGCCTCTGTGGCGTCTAACCTGATTAGAATGAAATCTAAATGCCAATCTGAGATCATTTTCCACTTCAATGTATCTCTTCCCACGAGAATAATTCTCCCTTTAATGTCACTGCTTATTAAAACGGACTATTTATAATTTCCAAGTTATTAAGAAATTACGCATCTACTGTCAAGTGGGTATAGACATGCCTGATATTCCTCTAGTTGTTGCATTGAGGACATAAATTACAGTAAGCTTTTTTATCAAATATTCTATATTTTGTTAAACAGTCATTTCTGTCAGTATAATATTGTCAAGTCTTTTTGAACTTTTTTTATTAAGTGATAAGTTTATATGTTCAGAATTGAAACTTAGCACACAGAGATTTAATTAAAGTGTGTTATTTTGCATAATGACATTTATTAATGCTTCTGTTCCCTGAGAAACAAAAGCAGCGAGTTCACAAGTGAGTACAATGCTGTCTAGTTCACCTTTTGGAGAAAAAAAAAAGTATATATTTTTTTCGTTTCAAAAATTAACAAATTTGGTACTTATAGTCTCAGAGAAGATATCAAACTTCCAGAAAAAAAAATGTGTTCAAGAAAATGCAGAAAGGTCATCTCTATGGAAAACGTTTAAATGAGGTTATTACTTTTTGTACCAAAGATGTCAAATGTCTATAGCTGCCTCTCTATTCTCTTTCCCAGTATAGAGCCAATTGGCTATTAATGACTCACTTAAGCAAAATTATTATTTCAAAGTGTTTTTACTTTGAGCTCAGTCATTGCTTCTCGAATAATAGCTGAAAAAGACAGTTCTGATTCAGTAAGTCAGTGAGTTGCTGACTTGAGAACCACTCAGAATGATTCAGATTCACCGAAAATAGACTCAAAAGAGTGTTTCATTTACAAATTGGGCATCACTACTTTCTATTATTGTCAATCCCAGAAATCCATTTCTGGCTGTCACAGAGTCACCAGCCAAGCCAGATCCTGCAGCTCCACCCACTCGTTCACAATCCCCAGAATTCTGATTTACCGCACCTGCCTACACTCATTAAGCCACCCTACAAAAGCCATCACAGTACACTCCACTAGTGGTGGGCAGAGCGAGGCTTCGTGAAACACTGAAACAGTCGAAGCAAATGTGCCAAAGCTTCGAAACAATTCAACACCCGTCTCTACGGGGACACCTAGTGGTCATTTTCAAGTATTGCTCTGAAACAGGCTTGACAACGAATCAGTTAAGCGAATTGACGAATTATAACGTATATGTTGTGTTCATCAACCTACCAAGTGGGTTGGGGGAGTGGTTAGTGTGCTCGACTGGCATGTTGTCAGAGCTTGTCACCTGAGGTTCGAATTCTGAAGCATGCATATAATTATAATAAACATTTGAAAGTTGTGTTTTTATTGTTCTTTTCTTGTAATGTGTTGTAACATCTCTCTGACAACTGAATGAACTCTTTGTGAATAAATGTTATTTTGGTCATTAAAAATGAACATTAATAAAAGACATCAAGCCATTATGGCTGACGCGAAACTGACGTTTCGACACGGTGTCAAGATCCCGAAGCGCAGATGTTTCGAAACACTGCTCTGAAGTGTGATTTCGAAACACCCATGTCACGTGACTACGTTTCACAAGTGTTTCGAGACGGGCAAAACTGCCGAATCTGCGTTTGATTGACAGGGTTGGGAACAAACCACACAATCGCACATCTGTCTCAACCTAACTCCCACAAAGTATAAAAGTGGAGTTAACGCAGCAGAGCAGTGTTTCGAAACATCTGCGCTTCGGGATCTTGACACCTTGTCGAAACGTCAGTTTCGCGTCAGCCATCCATACACTCCACCATTGTCTGTTTTTCTTGTTGTCTATACACAACTTACCTGGCTACCTACCTGCTTTACTTATCTGCTTCGATCCACCATCTGTCAGTCTTCTTCTTCCTGTTGTGCTTTCATTGCTATGGACTCTCATCACCTTGCAAATACCCACCTGTTTGTCAGCTAATGCCTAGTTCACACTACAGGATTTTAAGTCCGATTTTAGCCCGATTTGCAAGTCAACGAGCTCGCCGACAGGCCAGCGGGTGATCAGCGCTCGGCAATATTTATGTGAGCTACTCAAGGACGCATTAAAGAGGCTCGCTGACGCATCGCCGATGCCAAACAAATATCTAGCATGCTATAAATATCTGGACCAGTCGGCCAACTTGACATCACGTGGTGTCAGGTGTCGCGACAAGCTACAGCCAATGAGAGATCAAGGCATGGGTTGAGGTCAGTGGAAGAAAAACAGCAGCAGCAACACGGCTTTAAGAAAAGTGTGGACACAAGAAACGGAGCGGATTTTTTCAGAACAGATCATCATGCAAACAGCTTGCAGCACTAATTTCTTCCTGGAGTCCATTTTCAAATAAACAACTCCTGTTTCACTTGTTGTTTGACGTCATTCGCTTTCCACTTCTCGCGTGTGTTTTCGTGATAAAACATGGTTTGGGGATGGGATAGAGTCGTTGGGTGACAGAGTTGTTGTCAGCTCGTGTAGTCTGTGACCCCCTGTTGCGGATCATTTACGTTGTGTGAACACCACAACGACTTCATGACAGACAGCAAGTCATGCAGACTGAACAGCACAGTGATCTGCTGACATTTAAGTTGTGTAATGTGAACTAGGCTTAAGTCAGGCCTGCTCATCTGTTTGACCTATTTCTCCTCACCTTATCAATAAATACTTTATCTGTGGAAGTTCAGAGTTGTCTGGCGACTAATCAAGGTGACTAATCATTTGCATTGTCATGGTTAAAACCTGCTGCAATGTCTCGTTATTATTAGAAAAAAGGCATAGCAATGTATGTGCTAATGAGGAAGGATTACACTAGTCAGTATCAACGTCTTGGAAGGATTTCCCTGAGCAGACAAAACAACATCCAGAGTTTGCACCCGGGGAAATTAATCTGTTTCAGACAATTGCACACATAAAGTGCCAGAGCATTATAAAAAAATAAAAAAAATGAACTGGTAGCGAATTAAATGCCTTCAACTTTTTTGAATTTCATGTTAGTGGAATGACGCAAAGGCAAATCCATTGCGGTCTGTCACATTCTTTCCTTCAAAATGAATACTGGCTAAATATCTGAGGAAGATGATGACAGGCATATGATATGTGCCAGCCATCGGGATGAGAGCCGAGAATCTGTGCCTTTGAATTAAGGAAGGCCCACACAGGTTGAAAGAAATAGTTTACCCAAAAATGAAAATTCTGTCATTTACTCATCTTCATGTCTTTCCAAACATGCCAACAAACCATGACATTTTTCCCCGGTGGAATGCTAAGGGAGAATTTTGGAAGACTCTTCTCGTAACCGTTTTATACAATGACAGTTCATAATGACCGAGTCAGCTCAAAATAGGACAAATGAGCAGCAAAAGACTTTTGGAATGACATGACGGTAAATAAGTAATGACATAATTCTCATTTATGAGTAAATTATCTCTTTAAACCTATAAAGCCACATGTATCATTTGATAAGGCCATTAACATGATCAGTACTTGCTCTGAAACAATTTTGTATCTGTATAAAATCTACTACATGGCTTTATAATGTGTTATGGCCACCACAAAAAAATGCTCAAAGTATTTAATCAATAAACTAAATGAATTAAAAATTTAAATGTCAGTTCACTGAGATTAAGAGAGTAGAGATTGATATTTAGGTTTTTTTTTATAATAAAAGAAAATTTTGTTATACATATTTTGGTCCCACTTTATATTAAGTGGCCCTAATACCTGTGTACTTACATAGTAACTAGATGTGTACGTAGTATGTAACCACAGTGTAAGTACACATTGGTACATAGTATCTAGAGCTGTAATATTTCTGTAACTACACACATGTAACAACCCTCCGAATGGTTTGTGTAAGTACAAATGTGTAGGGATATGTAAAGTGGGAGGAGTTGGCTCTCAAGTTGGTGGAGTTGGTGCACCACTGTAATACCAGTATACTTACATCATATTTTAAATATGTACATTTCTCTAACTAGGAGAATAAAGTATCAGTAACACTTTTTTATTTATATTTACTATAGTAAATAGAGTAAATTATGTGTGGCTAGTACATCCTATCATATTTTTATATATTTATATTTATACCAATAATATATTCACTGCTTTATATACTACTGTTTTCATCCTTTATTGCCATTGAAACAAAACTAAAAGGTTCTTTTGTGAATAGAAATAAATGAATAGAAATAAACAAAAATGCTTTAAAGATCAAACTTGATGTATCAGATGTGATACAGGTCTTCTTTTTTTCTTTTATAGACATTCGATTTTGTTTCATTTTATAAAATTAGATTTTTCTGGATTTTCATCAAAATTAGATTTTTTTTAAATGATTAGATTTTTTTATCAGAGAATCAGATTTTACAGAGTTAAAGTTATGTGATAAAGCCACTATGAAATTGTTACTTCACACACACACAAAATAGCTCTACAATATGTCATAACACAGATGTCATCAGCTGACAGGTGATCCAAACATTTAGTGAAGAAAAGCTGGCAACATCTCCAAGGCTTTTAAATATTTAGCTCAAAAGTCATCAAAGATATCGGATTCATCCCACATATTTCATCTTGGTACATCTCACTGTTTCTGTTTTATGTTCACGATTACAAGAAACCTGAATGAAACAAAGCAGGCAGCTTTCAGCAAACATCAAAAGCGATGTGCAACAAAGCACGCTAGGTAAACAATTCATTAAAAGTGGAGGTTGTCCCCAAACACGGGGTGGTTCAATACCCCCGACAGGAAATGCAGAAATAATGCCACAAACAGGCACTCCCATCTAATAGGCACTATTCTTTTGAACATCAGTACGATCAAGCAGAGTGATGTGAAAAATGCCACAAATTTATGCTTTAAAGCTTGAGATTTTGGATTAAAGATTACAAAGATATCTTGCAATATTGGGTGATTTGGATTATTTGGAATTATGTGCACCGAATTGTTCACAATTAGACTAGGAATATGCATCAAAAAAGTAAATATGGGTTTCATGCTGAACCTAACATTTTCAAGATGCACATACAATCAGTGTTATTTCATTTCGATGTTTCGACTTATTTCCTAACACTGTTAGGGAACATAGTTCCTAACATTTCCCTACACTACTGCGATACATGCAGTATATGATGATTTGAAACACAAACTCTCTAATTTATAAACACACTGGAGAAACACGTTTCTCATTTCTGCTGCTCTCACGTAATTATATCCTTGACATTTATCTTACACATTGCCACTTCGCTTATTAATGCCTCACCATATGAACTTGTTTTGAAACCAGAATATTGTTTTAAGTGATGTAAAGTAAGACAAAGAGATCAAGACAGAAAGCAATTTCAGAGGAAGAGCAAGTTATTACGTTTGGATTAAAGATTACAAAGATATCTTGCAATATTGGGTGATTTGGATTATTTGGAATTATGTGCACCGAATTGTTCACAATTAGACTAGGAATATGCATCAAGAAAGTAAATATGGGTTTCATGTTGAACCTAACATTTTCAAGATACACATACAATCAGTGTTATTTCATTTCGATGTTTCGGCTTATTTCCTAACACTGTTAGGGAACATAGTTCCTAACATTTCCCTACACTACTGCGATACATGCAGTATATGATGATTTGAAACACAAACTCTCTAATTTATAAACACACTGGAGAAACACGTTTCTCATTTCTGCTGCTCTCACGTAATTATATCCTTGACATTTATCTTACACCGTGACCTTCCAGCATCGGGGCAGAAATCCGGCATTCATTAAAGGTGGCATCTGAATCCACTGCAGTCGTTAACAGCAAACAGTCAGCTTGTTACAATTACTTTCACTCCTCTGCAAATTAGACAGAAAGACAGATAGATTGTTTATTTATCATTGCACCACACTGCAGAGAATTCGAAATAGAATCGGGAGACAATGCATTTAGACATGGGTTTTCTACAGTCTTAAAAACCCGATCCAAACACGTAGGAACATATTCTTGTGAAATTTTAGCTGTCCAATGATGAATGAAAGGGCTACAAATGGTGTGAATGCAGAAGACTATTTCACTGCAGTAAAACCAAATCTCTCACAGAGAAGCGTTATGCATGGGTAAGAATGAAACGGAGTTTCCTCTATCTATCTTCTCTTATTTCATTATGCTTTAGGGAAAGAAAAGAAATCTGGCAGCTAGACAGGAAGAAGTATTTAGAGGAAGATTTATTAGTGTGATTTAGCCTGGAGGTTTGTGCCAGTCAGTTTAAAGGGGATTTGCTATTCCTGCTGTTTAGCAACATTTTCCTTTGATTAAGACAAAATTGTGACAGCAACAAAGAATAAATTGTTGCAACATGTAAAAATGCAGTCCCACACCATTTATACATGCAATTAAACCGGATAAGCCTGATTAGTGGTGGTTGCTAACTTGCGAGGAGCATCACTGTTGCACATAATTAAAGTTAAGGATTTATTAAAAAGTATTTACACTTTGGTGTGTACTATGCTGTTTGTTTGGACATGGATGATATCTCTAGTCTTGTGGCTTGTTGAGAAAAGATGTTCTAAAGCAATCAGACTTTTCACCTGGCGGACGGGCAAAAACGGGCAAAACAATCCTATTGACTTGCATTGAAGGAGCAACGCTCTATCACCCAGAAGCCCTAGCAACACAATGCCCTAGCAACCATTTGGCAATTGTCTAGCAGTAATAATCACCCTTAAATCATTACTAAACCGTAGGCTACTAATGAAAACATAGTAAAACATTTAAAAATAATAATAGTAAAACCAGATTAATCATTTAAAGGCCAAACATACCTAATTAGCAGTGATCTATCAACTTTCTTTGATGATGCATTTTTGCTGTGTTCCAATATGCTGCATGTCTCATAGAGAACCATGTGCAATGTCAGATATGTGAGCTGTTGAAAACATCGAAAAACCTGTGAATGTCATGCTGTAAGTCAGACACATTACAGTTTCAGCAAACCACAACATACAAACACCGCGGGTCAAGAGAAGGTGAAGTGTGAAGATTGTCCCTATAATTGTCACTCATCAGTAGAAAAGCATTGGTATCAGAATAGATTGTGATGTTAAACAGCTCACCTGTGGATGTGTGTGTGATTTTCTTTTCTCTCAGGGGAAACATCACGTTTCTGTCATGTTATGAGAAACATCTCCATGTGAAGCAGACAGGAATGAATACTTGTGTGGAATCAAAACCTGTAGATGGCTTAGTAAAAAGTCATATATTTAAAATACATTTATTTCATACTAAGTACAGTTCAAATCTATTGACATATTTATTGACATATCGCTTGAGACAACTGATATTATATTATGATATTTTTATACTGAAATAAAAATTATAATGAAACTTTACTTGGAGTATAACTTGTGCACATTTCTTAATATTAAGCCAAAAATGTGTTTTAATGTCATTATTGATGAGGATTATATGATCTTTGAATGATATCAGTCTTAAATGCAAGATATTTAAAGGTTACCTGAAGTATAGGCTTCTTGCAAGTTGCAATAGTTCCACTTTAGCACAATCAAATATACTTCAGTATATCTTTAGTTGGACTTCAGCACTCCTTCTGCACAGTTAACGTGCATTAAGTACAAAATTAGTTCTTCCAGTTAGCAGACTTTAAATGTACAGTTGCAGTGTGTTTTTATTAAGTGCATAAATATGTAAATGTATTTGTAATATACTTAGCATGAAATAAATGTATTTCAAATAAATTTTAGTATATTTATTTTTTACTTGGGTTTTGTTTTTTGTTATTAGATTTTTTTGTCATTTGTTTTTTGCTGAAAATTCCTACACTGTAGCTCTCAGTGTAGGAATTTTCCTACTGGTTACATGCAAACTTCGAAATTCGAATAAAATATTCGTGGACACTCGCATTGCTCTAAACAATATTATAAACACAACTTAAGCGCATGCGCGCTGCATTATTAATCAGTCGCAGCGTTAAGACCATACACGAAAAAAAAATTAAACACACACACACTACCTCAAGAATATCGTCAGAAGTAACCACTAACAAACTGCATAGGTTAAGCTTATGGGTCTGTCACGTGATGAACGGAACGACTCGAAAAACCCGAAGACTCGAGAGATGAACTAATCAATTCTCTTTCCGGCTCAGACTGCATTGGTTAAACGTATGGGGCTTTCACGTGATGAACGAATGACTCGAAAAACCCGAAGACTCGAAACAGGTGAACTACTTGACTAATGGCGCTTTTCCACTGCGTGGTACGACTCGGCTCGGTACGGCTCAGTACGGCACGACACGGCTCGGTTTGGCTCGGTTTGCGTTTCCACTGCAGTTTAGTACCGCTTTAGAGTGGGCGGGATTATCCACATGTCGTTATAGTTGCGCCGCCTCTACTGCCTCGCGGCAGTAGAGGCGGCACAGCTATAATGACGTGGATAAAAACTCCTAAAAAACGTTTTCATTCCACGTCGCCCCATCAAGCTCTCGCTGGATCCGCTCCTCTGCTATCAACGAGAGGAACGTCTGTACTTCCTCAAAGAACGACCCAACACTATAAACAAAATGGGCGTTTTCTTCTAAAAAATTGAATCTTTCTTCTTTTCTTTAGGTCAAATACTCCTTATTCAAGAAATAAGATTGGATGTCAAGAAATACTTGCACGCATTTGATGAGAAAACTCTACCCCATTATGCATCTTTTTAAACATGAGAAGGCACAACAGGTGGGCCTCTGCTTTGCCTATAAAACAGATGCTGTTAAACTGCCATTTTGTATGCCCAATAAAACAATCACACGTGTTATTTCTAGAACCATAAGATAATCTTTAGGTAGCAGTCCGTACTCATAACAATCAGAATTACAGGGGGGGAAATGCATTATTATATTCATGTTCTTTTAATTTAGTCATATGCTTCATATATCTTCCCTTCATATATCCTACTTTATTAATTTCCTCTTACATAAAATAAATATATGAAACATCAGTGGGATGAAACAAACTACAAAGAAATATCTTATTTTAATAATACCGTAGATATCAATAGTGTGTCCTGCTGATGTAGGCTACTGTAGAGGAAGGGTTTGCTCAAAGCAGCAATAGCCTACTGCCATCTTGTGTAAATGAGAAAAACAACGACTAATTCTGCAACATAGTCATGTCATGTGATGATTGTGTGAGGTTTGTATGATGTTGTAAATCATTTCACACCATGATCTAGTTATGCACTTGTTGAAAAAAACAGCATATGCTGGTTAGGTATGTTTTGACGCTGGGATGCTGGTTTAAGCTGGTCCTTTGCTGGGTTATGCTGGTTATTTTGCTGGTCCTTTGCCAGCACATGACCAGCATAAACCAACAAAGGACCAGCTTAAACCAGCATCCCAGCGTCAAAACATACCTAACCAGCATATGCTGGTTAGGTATGTTTTGACGCTGGGATGCTGGTTTAAGCTGGTCCTTTGCTGGGTTATGCTGGTTATTTTGCTGGTCCTTTGCCAGCACATGACCAGCATAAACCAGCAAAGGACCAGTTTAAACCAGCAAAGGACCAGCATGAACCAACAAAGGACCAGCTTAAACCAGCATCCCAGCGTCAAAACATACCTAACCAGCATATGCTGGTTTTTTCAACAGGGAAAGCACGCTAATATCGTAAACCTGAGGTGAGAGATATAGCTAAGCATTAAACATCACTGTTTAATAGACCTAACGGGTGAAAAAAAAGTTCTTACGATACCACATTAGACTAGAGATTACTTTGCAGGATCCATTAAGGATTTTTGTAAATAAGGTTGCGCAATTAAAAAAAAAAAAAAAACATAATTTAACGCCTGAGCATAATTTAATTTAGCGCCTAATTTAAGTCTAAATTGAATTTTAAATGAAATTTTTTTCACACAAACAGTGGTAAAACACACAACACCTTTTGGTAAATTGTGGATCTGAAAGAGCTAGAGCAGAGTTTCTCAACCAGGGGCTCATAATGGAACTGTACAATATTATTATTATTAATTTTTTTTAAATTATTTTATTGGTGGTAGTGCTGGTGGTATGGTGCTACTTTGTCAAATTAGACTGCAGAAATATACAAATATAATAATAATGCCCTAAAATGTCTATTACTTATTCTATTTTGATTAATCAAAGCAACATTAATATATTAGTGAAATATAAGACTATCTTTCTGTTCAGTATTAATGCATTACATTGTATTAGTAGTTACCAATGCCAAAAGAACAGATTCTACAGTGTGCTTTGCTGACCATAATTTTTAATATATCTGATATGATAAAATGATAGTTTGAGCATAATGGGAATTACATTTGATATGGTATATATATATATATATACAGTGGGTACGGAAAGTATTCAGACCCCCTTAAATTTTTCACTCTTTGTTATATTGCAGCCATTTGCTAAAATCATTTAAGTTAATTTTTTTTCCTCATTAATAAAACACACAACACCTTTTGGTAAATTGTGGATCTGAAAGAGCTAGAGCAGAGTTTCTCAACCAGGGGCTCATAATGGAACTGTACAATATTATTATTATTAATTTTTTTAAAATTATTTTATTGGTGGTAGTGCTGGTGGTATGGTGCTACTTTGTCAAATTAGACTGCAGAAATATACAAATATAATAATAATGCCCTAAAATGTCTATTACTTATTCTATTTTGATTAATCAAAGCAACATTAATATATTAGTGAAATATAAGACTATCTTTCTGTTCAGTATTAATGCATTACATTGTATTAGTAGTTACCAATGCCAAAAGAACAGATTCTACAGTGTGCTTTGCTGACCATAATTTTTAATATATCTGATATGATAAAATGATAGTTTGAGCATAAAGGGAATTACATTTGATATGTTATATATATATATATATATATATCATACACTTGCATAACAGTTGTAGACCTCTCTTGGCCAACAGAGGGAGCCATAACTTGAGAAGTGTTACACCCTTTTGTTTGCTGGTTGAAATCCTTACAAATTCGAATGAAATGGTCATACCTGCACTTGATGATAAACCTGTCTTTGTATTGTTTTGAGTTTAATCAACGCATATTTATGTTTGCTATGATAAAATAAATAAACATGCAAAGAGATATTTTTTTTTAATAGACATAAAGACCAGCTTTATTTTGTCCCATTACTTCATGACCAAAGAAAACTTTAATCCAGTGCCCCTGTAAATTCATAGATTTAGGTGTGCTATTCATTACTAGTAAACAGACAATACGTACCAGTTCTTGAAAATGTAAATGTCAGACAAACCAAATGTTATTTTGATTCTGTAGCTACTGCAAACAAGAGTGTATTCTTCACAAGAGAGTTAAGAGTAGGCCTAAGCACTAATTTCAGCATATAAATTATGAACACGATTTTTTAATCTTGGCAGATGCATCCCACATAAAATTAATTTAAAACTACAACTAACTAAAAAATGTATTAGCTTCATGTATTTTAGCTATTTGTTGATTCCCAGTGCAGTTGGAAATGTCTGATTCCTAATTTAATTCTAATCATAAACCAATGTAAGGCCATAGTGTTACAAAACAATGTTGTAAAGTTCCTGCTTTCATGTTGTGCCATTTTCCATTTCTTTAAGAATACCAAGAAACGCATAAATCCAGACCTAGAACTTTTTCTGTGATGTATATCTAAAGTATATTCATACAAACATTTACTTTAAGGCAACTGTAAGTCATTACTTTAGATGTGCAAACCGAATATTGCAAATTTAGCAGTCAACAAACAATAAACTATGGATTAACAGTGATAAAAATAAATATAGACCGATTGTCTTGATTGCAGGATGTTGCATATATGTTTTTTTTTGTCTTGGCCCTAAAATTTTTATATATATATTTTTTTTTTTTGCACTTAAAATATATAAATGTCATGGTATTAAATACAAAATATCAGACCAAGTGGTATTTATTTTTTAAGGAAGATAGCGCACTCACACAAAACATTTGACAAAAAAAAAAAAAAAAGATTTGTTTTTAAATTATAAAATAACCAATATACTGTTTAAAAATCATTAAAATCAAATTTTAATTATTTGTTTGCAGATGCCACTTGATTTGATATTTTTATTATCTCATGGCAATAAACCCATACATTTTAAGTGTGGCTTAAGCGTTCAAATACTTAAAGGGGTCACTGTATATTTGTGACTATTTAATCTGTGATATATTTAAACAAATTAGCAGAACCCCCTGAGATCAGCTCTGTAACAAGCTTCAAATTGCTAATATTATAAATCAAACAATGCATGTTAAAGGATAAGAGGTCCGAGGTGTTTTTGTTGTTTTATTTACAGGGAGCAATATAATTAATTTCTGAAGCATGTAGTTTTGTTAATTTATGATTAGAAATTTGTAAAATGCATTTTGTTTTCATTAAATAATTGGTGAAAAGTTCGTCCTTAGATGCAAAGACCTTCTCAAGATTGTAAACCTTTTATAGGTGACTACTGTATGCATGTTATCCCATCAAGCAATGTTTTAAAAGGGATCCTTAGCTGGTTTTGAGTCAAATGTTTTAGGATTAAAAGGGCAATTACATGTAGGTAGCATCCTTTGTCAATACCATACTGAAAGATGCATAAGTGTTTTTGTTCCAGTGTAATGTCTGAGAAACAGAAAATCTCTGGCTTAAAGAGAAGAAAAGCTCCCTCTGTTGTATCCGTTCACTAAATCGTAGGAGACCGAAGGAGTGGAGCAGTCTGTAAAGAAGTTTGAAAAGGTAAGTGCACATGGCGAGCTCTGTTCCACAGGCACGCTGCCAGAAAGGTCTGTGTGAGTATAAAGATTTGGCTGTACTGGTACTGTCCGCATGTCTCCTGACTTTTTGGGGGTGCTGCTACAAGTGCCCCAAGGCTCAGTGTACAAGAACCCACCACTTACAAAATGGTGGGAGTCATATGGCTCGGGGCCCACAGTCACCTCCTGTTGAATCCTGATCGGTGCGGTGTGAAATAGATCCTGCTCCGAGACCATGTTGCTGTAGTCGGGTCCAAGAAGCTCCAAGAACTCTGCTGCATCCGGAGTCCCTCGCTCCAGGTCTTTGAGCGACATGCCAGAAGTAGATGTAACTCTGGAGCTGTTGGCCGGCTCCGTGAAGAAGGATGGAGGAAGGTTTCGATGCCGCAGCGGGGTTGCATATATATATATATATATATATATATAAAATTGCAAATATGTGTATATGTATGTAATTGCAAAAGTACAGTCTGCTGTTTTTGCACTGATAGCAGATTTATTCATAATTGAAGTCTGCTATCAGTGCAAAAACAGCTTCACATTACTGTATGTGATAACTCAGTATATGAATCACACAGATATTAACAAAACATACACTGAATGACTGAATGAGCTATGTTCAAAGTCAAATATAAGCCGATATTTTTATATATATATTTTTTTTTTTTGCACTTAAAATATATAAATGTCATGGTATTAAATACAAAATATCAGACCAAGTGGTATTTATTTTTTAAGGAAGATAGCGCACTCACACAAAACAAAAATTTAAAAAAAAAAAAAAAGATTTGTTTTTAAATTATAAAATAACCAATATACTGTTTAAAAATCATTAAAATCAAATTCTAATTATTTGTTTGCAGATGCCACTTGATTTGATATTTTTATTATCTCATGGCAATAAACCCATACATTTTAAGTGTGGCTTAAGCGTTCAAATACTTAAAGGGGTCACTGTATATTTGTGACTATTTAATCTGTGATATATTTAAACAAATTAGCAGAACCCCCTGAGATCAGCTCTGTAACAAGCTTCAAATTGCTAATATTATAAATCAAACAATGCATGTTAAAGGATAAGAGGTCCGAGGTGTTTTTGTTGTTTTATTTACAGGGAGCAATATAATTAATTTCTGAAGCATGTAGTTTTGTTAATTTATGATTAGAAATTTGTAAAATGCATTTTGTTTTCATTAAATAATTGGTGAAAAGTTCGTCCTTAGATGCAAAGACCTTCTCAAGATTGTAAACCTTTTATAGGTGACTACTGTATGCATGTTATCCCATCAAGCAATGTTTTAAAAGGGATCCTTAGCTGGTTTTGAGTCAAATGTTTTAGGATTAAAAGGGCAATTACATGTAGGTAGCATCCTTTGTCAATACCATACTGAAAGATGCATAAGTGTTTTTGTTCCAGTGTAATGTCTGAGAAACAGAAAATCTCTGGCTTAAAGAGAAGAAAAGCTCCCTCTGTTGTATCCGTTCACTAAATCGTAGGAGACCGAAGGAGTGGAGCAGTCTGTAAAGAAGTTTGAAAAGGTAAGTGCACATGGCGAGCTCTGTTCCACAGGCACGCTGCCAGAAAGGTCTGTGTGAGTATAAAGATTTGGCTGTACTGGTACTGTCCGCATGTCTCCTGACTTTTTGGGGGTGCTGCTACAAGTGCCCCAAGGCTCAGTGTACAAGAACCCACCACTTACAAAATGGTGGGAGTCATATGGCTCGGGGCCCACAGTCACCTCCTGTTGAATCCTGATCGGTGCGGTGTGAAATAGATCCTGCTCCGAGACCATGTTGCTGTAGTCGGGTCCAAGAAGCTCCAAGAACTCTGCTGCATCCGGAGTCCCTCGCTCCAGGTCTTTGAGCGACATGCCAGAAGTAGATGTAACTCTGGAGCTGTTGGCCGGCTCCGTGAAGAAGGATGGAGGAAGGTTTCGATGCCGCAGCGGGGGTTTCTTGGCCCTCTCTCCTCGTACATCCTTCGCCGAGTTGAAGAGGGCAGCCAAACTCTTGCTTTGCAGGTTGGCCTGTATCCCATCCTTCTTGGGAGGCGTTTTGCTGGAGAGGTTGCTTGTTGGGTTATGGGGCGAGCCTTGCCTCTTACATGGCTCCTGAACCGGCGTGGTCCCTGGCGAGATGATTCCCGTGCACCTCTTAATCTGCTTCTGCAGGTACTTTCGGTGGTTGACTTTCCTCTTGGACTTGACAGGTTTGTCCAGTGCAAGTTTGATGTTGCTGGAAGCCGAGTCGATGAAGCTAAGCAGGTCTCTAGTGGTCTCCTTAAAGTCACCCTCGCAGTCCACCTCACCCAGGAGACCCCCTTCCAGACCCCTTTCAACCTCATAATCCATGACCGAGCCAGGAAAACAAAAGTTTAAGAACTGCGAGTTCATGATGGCAGCCTGAACAGCCATCTCTCTCTGCCACAAGCGCAACACCTTCGCAATGAATATATGCAATTGTCTTCGAGAGACCCTAAAGCATATTTCTTATCTGCATTTCCAGGGTGGTTTGCTAACCCTTGGTCCTGTGCAGGACACCCTTACAGTTCCTCTGCAATCTGCCGAAAGCTGGAATTTGGGGGAAGGGAGGATTATTTTAGGGGGCAGGGCCAATGATGTCAGGACATCAAAGGGGAGGGGCAGAGGAACCAGAAGACTTAACTCTTTGCTTACGCCTGACCACCTGCAACTAAGAAGGATTTGTCTGAGGCATCCCACAGAGTAAAAAGACAATAGTCTTGGGTTCATCTGTCCTGGTCAAGTCTGCTTGTATATGTGTATATACACATTTTTTAATATTAAATCATTGAGAACAGCTACATTGGACTGTGCTCAGGGCATCTGAATTTCTTGTTAAGTTTTACTTTTTACATTTGTTTTAATCTTTTGAAATGGACAGAGTTTAATCGTTTGTAAATTAAACATCCAACTCAAAATGTTAAAACATGAATGATAAAATATCAAATGTTTCCAGACACAACAATGTAGCTTATACATTGTTCAAGCTAGCTTGAACAGTGTAAACTACAAATACTTCATGTAACAAACTCTGAACCACTCTGAGGTCTTTAAATGATTGTTGAAATAAAATAAAACTTGCTGGGAGATTATAAAGTTGTTTAGTTTTAAGCTGGACTGAATAATACTGGACACTGGGCATTGTGTAAGTTTCGTGCAATGTGATCTACATTTTATATACTTGTCCACATGTCTCACAAAATTTGTATGCATATATCATATAAACTTGATTATAAAGCATTAGGTCCCGAATAAAGGTAAATGGAAATACATGCTTTGGGACAGGTTTTTCTACATGTTCCTCTAACTTCCTACAACTATCTCAATCTGTTCGCAATGGAAGCTGATTTCTCGTGCATTCCCGCACCAGTGGGAATTTTTGCCTCTGCCTGACAACTATTATAGGCTGCCTTTGACATACAGCCCTACATGGTCTAAATAGCTTCTATTCTTCCTTGGGCAGTGAAAGGGATCTTTGTGCCAGAGATTCATTAAACTGCACCTCACAGCCCCTTCGTAAAATGAGGCTCAATAATGAACAGTCGATTTAACTAGAAAAGCTGCCGGAGCTGTTAAATTAAAGGGGAATAAAGTGCAGTTCAAGCCCAGTGTGCCAGAAGAAATGCTGACCTTAAGAAATCCTGGGTATGAGCGAAATAGCCGCTGTAAACAATTCAGCATTTGCAGGAAGTTTCTTGGCCAGCAGTGAATACTGAGGAGGGATCCAAGACTGGGACTTTCGTATAGGGGTCTGATCGGATCCTGATTTCAGTGAAAGCACTTAAAGGATGTAGCTCTGGTTTGGAACATGGTGGGCTTAGAAAGAAAACACTCGAGGATAGTGGGAGTGTTTGAATAAGGTGAGATTTCCATCATTCAGTATAACAAGGATAATGTTTGATTTTGTGCTTATCTCAATAAAATAGTCCAGAAACAAGGATTTTTGCTCATTTATACTTTTGGCCCAAAGCGTTGACATTTTTGTCAATTAGGACTTTTAAAAATATTTCATGTCAAAAACCCATGTATATTTTTTTCACTTATCTATCTTTCGAGAACTCACTAAGCAGACTAATGTTAAGTTAGTTAAGATGTCCCTAATCTGATCTGATTCCAATTCAATCCACTAAACTACTTTCCCAGACATTAAACACATTTATAGCAGCCCTAATCACATTTCTTTTTTTATCACATTCATTGCACTTTGCATGTTGTGAAATCACGTGCCAATGGACAGTTTCTGCCATACCCTCTTTCTCTCTCACTTTGAGAGGTTTTCCCAGGGATTTTTTTATTCCCACCCCATAAATGCATTTTAAGGTGAGGCAGTGAATCATTTAGATGTTGGAAAGGGGAAAAAAGAGAAAGTCTAAGCGCTTTAGAGAGAGGGGGACCGTCGAGAGTGTTATTATCATGCAAATTGTGATGAAGAAAAGAGACAGTGAAACTGATAGCAGTGATCTAATTATCTGTAGCCCGGCTCAAACCCTGATCCTGAATGGGGGTCCCAGAGAAGCTGCCATGGCCTCACAATAAAAAGTTGTACCACAATAGAAAAATAGCAACAGTGTAAAAACAGGCTTTTTTTTTTATAGGATTCGCCTCCACATTTCCAAATTTAAGGCTATTTTAAACCACACTGATGTCCATTCCCCTCACACAGAATAAAGTGACCACTGTGATATGATAATGGTCAAATTGTTATGCTTAAAATATCATTTGTTATGAAAAAAATATAAAAGTTAGAAAAATGCTAAATAGTTTTGCATTTAATTTTAAGAAGTCTATACTGTATCTCATAGACATGAAATAATGATTTCATTATCAGTTATTATTATTATTATTATATTGTTTGAATTATTTGTAGGCTTAAAGTTTAGCTAAAAACTAGTCCAGCTAGGAAATTGGGTAACTGGGATAATAAGTTATAGTTTTGTTTTGTTTAGATATTTTCTCTAGCAGACTACTGCTTTGAACAATCAGAATTAAGTATTCCAGAGGGCTGTGTAATAAATGGATTTATTTTCACTTTTGTGAATGAATATGAACTCAGCCTGTACTTTGTAAAAACAAAACAAAAAAAAAAAACAATATCTTTAAGACATAACATTAAACATCAAGTCCCTGGGGTATATACTCGGCCCTTTCATTTTCTTTTTCAACAAGCACCCCCTCCCCACTTTCTTCTGGAGCCTAATTTTGGCACAGTGACATCACCAGACTAATGGCTGATATTTTCTTCTCTTCCCGCACAGAGCTTTTGTACATGCTAGTCATTCACGTTTAAGGGCTTGACGCACTAATTCCGGAAACAAGTTTCTATGGCCACATAATGGCTGAGGGGATCAAAGAGGGTGAGGAGTAGAATACTGACACCAAAAAAAGAAGAAAGAATTGTGTGACATTAAAGAAAAGAAACTAGGGGGATTCCTAAACGCTTGCAAATGTGCAAGTTACACTGGCCAGTCCAATGAAGGAGGTTGAAAGTATATAAAAAGTTTTTAAATGCACTGAGTACTTTATTTTTACATGAAATAATAAAAGAAGATTGCTAGCATATCGGTGTGTAATCCTGAATACTCATTAAAGGAATTGCAAGTATTTTTTTTCTTTTTTTACTTTTTTTAAAAGAAAAGGTAATTTATAATTTATTGATACCTTGTACTAGTACTAGTTTACTTTGTTCAGAAAGCTATCATACAGTTTCAAAAAACATTTTTTTGGAGATTGACAACCCATGGTCACTGTTATTGAAAGACACAAGGGTGAGAAATAATGACAATTTTATATTTGCAGGCGAACTATCCATTTAAGATATGTACATATATGTAAGATATAAAGAAAATGTAATACAGTTTTCTTAATGTTACACCAACTGCATTTTTAACATCATTAAATGAAAGGTGTTACTGAAATTGTATCTTCTTTTTTTTTTTCAAAATCAACAAGGATAAAGATATTACAATGAAATTAACATGTGACTTGGTATTTTTTAAATAGTTTTTCTTTTTATCGTCTTGGACAGCTTTAATTTGTCATCGACCCCAAATACATATTTGCCTAGAGCATCAGATGATTTGGTCCTTGCATGAATAGAAATTGAAATCCAGGAGAAAACACTTGTGGAAAACAAATTATAAAGAAGAAAAAGCAATCAACAAGATCAAACTAATTTGAACAAACTCAGCTGGGGGAAGAACAAATGAGACGACCAAGGGAAAAACATTCATCTTTCCGCATTCGATTCACATCCATGGAAAGCTGCTTAAGCAAACGGACCATTGAAAGTGAGTATTGTTTGGTTATCGTTGCACACAGCACACCCCGCCCTCCACCCAGGGAATTTACAAACTCAGCACCCACGCTTTTTTAAACCCCACTCCACCTCATCCCCACCCTTTACATGCTCTCCGGAACAGCAATGGGTCACAAACACACACACACACATATTTTCCCATTGGTGTGTGGTCCCAGTTTGACCATCAACACATCCAGCACTAAAGACTCTCAGTCAGCAAAATACTAGTAACATATTTGATTGATGAAACTGTCAGGTGAGAAGAAAGGATGTTAAATTAATGGCAACAACATGGTCCGGAGAAAAGTCCAATATTGTTGAAACCCACACCAATTACCCTTGATGTTTGTCTGCATTTGTATGTTGGAAGTAATCAGAAGTTATTCAGAAAACTGAAGATTTTGTTTAACTGCTCTACAACTTTGAGAAATCTTGTAATTGTACAAATTTAGTGTCCTCTATGCAGGCAGTTACTGGGATTGAGGCTGGGAAAATTTAGTTGAAATATCCCTCAAAGCATCCAGTCATTTTGGGACACTTTTCACTTTACAAGTCGGATTTCCAAACATAAATGGATTTTATTCAAGAGTCGCAAGCACAAGGAAAAATGCATTTTTGTGTTACTGTGTCAGCAACAAACATCAATATTCAAGGGGGTAATAGATTCTCCTTGCGCACATTAAAATTGGAAATATATTTAATGAAGTTAACAAAACACACAATTTAACTAACTTGCTCAGCAAGATTCTCTTTAAACTGTTGCTCCGGCATAGCAGTAGTTCTGTCATGACAACTCTCGGAGGGATTGGCACGGTAATGTACATGACAATGTTAATATAATAGTACCGAGACTTGCTACTGCCAATACATCCACAACATGCTGCTGTGAGCATGTAAGAAATATTGCTGCTGCAAATATAACATACATGAAATAACCCCATAGCATACATGAATCACCTCGTAGCAGATCTATACAGGTGGAGCTGGGGAAGGTGGAGGGTTTCTGAAGCAAACTGCAACTGCTACGGCAAGCACTAGTCATATATTTGAATGTTGAGCAGTGAGCTCATTGGCTACTGATAGAGGAGAGAACCAATCAGTTGTGCCATGTGATAATGATGTCATTAGGTCAGATTGAGTTAGACCTATTGGACTGCGCCATCTAGAGTTTCATGCCAGAACTCTGTATTTAACCTAAAAGAGAAAACTGGCCATAGAAGAAGGACCTTTACTTTAATATCCGTTATATAGCCCCTTTGGCAACGCTAAGAATGCAACATGTACTTGGGTTGCATGATGTGGGGCCATTAACGCAGGACACATTCTGTCTGTTATGTTTTAACCGTTGGTTTATGTAAACCTGAAATCAAAGAACAAACTGGTGTGACATCATTTCAAAGAAAATCTAGACAAACCTATGGTTTTCGGAGTTTGTTTTGGTGGTTTGATACAGCTTCCCAGCACAAATTTTGCGCTGACTGGTAAAAACCTTCAACTTCCCATTAGTCCATGATGATTACGGAATAGGTGAGTGTGTTCTGGGGTCCGCCTACTTTGACATGAGATTCTTGTTCAGATCACTGGTTCCATTGATGTCAGACAATATGAATACACTAGAGTACTGAGTTGCAGAGCTGGTACAAATGTATTTGAACCTCTATATTCACTCATGTAGATGCTTTAAAGTCACAATGAATTCAAAATTGACTTCTTATTTTTTATGGAATATTGTAGAGAATCAAGAACACAGGACTAGGTGTTAAAAGCTGTGCCAATAAGTGGTGAGCACTCTTTTGAGATGTACCTTATTGATAAGAATGGTAGACAATCAGCTGACTGGTATTCTCTGAGTTGTATAGGAGATCCGGGCACAATTTTGGTTCGATAGAGCACAGGCTGCATCATCGGTAGTGCGCCCTTGCATCCTTGGGTGTTTCGGCCTTTCATCACTATACACTCACCACAACGGTGGCCCGCTGCAGGATGATCAGTCCTCAGCTTGCTGCCTGTGCTCCACCCTTCCCAGAATTGATAAAGTCTGTGGTTGGCTGAGATGTTGACAGATGGGAGTGTTTTAGTGATTTATGCTTTACTTGGGGCCCAACACGGATCATTCCGTTTCAGCCAAATCCACTGGCTACTTCTTTCTGCCGCCTCTGAGACCTCTCTGATGGTCTTCCGTAAGGCCTGACCATGGATTCCGAGTTCTTTCAGTAGTCTGTAACCGATGACGCCACAAATCCTCTACAACCCACTTCAACTGGATAAACTTTGGTGTTCCAGCCACACTACTTTATTTCTGCAACAAGCTCTGCATAGCGCAGCTTCTTTCGCTCATAGGCCTCCTGAATCAAATTCTCCCAAGGGACAGTGAGCTCTATGATATATACCACTTTAAGTGAGGGGGACCAGAGTACCAAGTCT
>NW_015627262.1:230794-242921 GCF_001515625.1 Sinocyclocheilus rhinocerous
AACCCCTCTTTTGGGCAAACTACTTCCTTCCGCCACAGATTCAAATCTCAGTTTGAAAGTTTAACAGCTGAGTCCTTGCATCCATCCAGCTCACTGTATTATGTGGAGTAGAATAATACGAGAGAGAGAGATGGACTGAGCGAGTATGATTTCCTGCATTTGATACAGAATCAAAAAAGAACACAGGACTAGGTGTTAAAAGCTGTCTCTTGTGCCAATAAGTGGTGAGCACTCTTTTCAGATTTACCTATTGCTAAGAATGGTAGACAATCAGCTGACTGGAATTCTCCGAGTTGTATAGGAGATCCGGGCACAATTTTGGTTCGATAGAGCACAGGCTGCATCATCAGTAGTGCGCCCTTTCATCCTTGGGTGTTTTGGCCTTTCATCACTATACACTCTCCACAAGGGTGGCCCGCTGCAGGATGATCAGTCCTCAGCTTGCTGCCTGTGCTCCACCCTTCCCAGAATTGATAAAGTCTGTGGTTGGCTGAGATGTTGACAGATGGGAGTGTTTTAGTGATTTATGCTTTACTTGGGGCCCAACACGGATCATTCCGCTTGAGCCAAATCCACTGGCTACTTCTTTCTGCCGCCTCTGAGACCTCTCTGATGGTCTTCCGTAAGGCCTGACCATGGATTCCGAGTTCTTTCAGTAGTCTGTAACCGATGACGCCACAAATCCTCTACAACCCACTTCAACTGGATAAACTTTGGTGTTCCAGCCACGCTACTTTATTTCTGCAACAAGCTCTGCATAGCGCAGCTTCTTTCGCTCATAGGCCTCCTGAATCAAATTCTCCCAAGGGACAGTGAGCTCTATGATATATACCACTTTAAGTGAGGGGGACCAGAGTACCAAGTCTAGCCGTAGATTGGTGAGGGCAATCTCAGGCGAAAAAATTAGTTGTTGTCCGATGTCTGCCAGCATTTTCCAGTCACAGGCCAGGCAAAATTGTCCTGATTCTGACTTTATGGAAGGGTTTTTAGGTGTTGTTTGCCCTTCTCTGACAAACAATGTTGCCTTCGGGAGATTGCTTGTCCTGGGAGGTTGGGAGTTGGTCGCGCTCCGCTTGCTCTCCAAAGCTGATGCTAGGATCTTGAGGACCTGATTGTATCTCCAGGTGTACCTCCCTTGAGTGAGGCTGGTCTTGCAACCTGTCATGATGTGTTTGAGAGTTGCTGGAGTTGGGCAAAGGGCACAGGTTGGATCTTCGCCGTACCACTGTTGGCGATTCATTGGTGATGGAAGCACATCGTAAGTTGCTCTGATGATAAAGCTGATCTTATTTGCTTCCATTTCCCATAGATCCTTCCAGCTGATCTTTCTTCTCTCCACACCTAGTAGTAGTATTTATTATAAATGTATTATACTTCAGGTACCCTTTAATCAAAAACATTACTGTCCCCTTGCAATGACATCTCTTGATGACGTGTGCATCGACGCAAGGGCTGGACAATAATGGTGTGTTCCATTTGTAATCGGAAATAGGATATTCCGAGTTCCCAGTAGGAACTTTTAACTCTCCAGCAACTTGTCACTCAACATGAGAGGATAACAAGCCAATTTTTTGTCTTGTTTGAGTAGTAATTTCACTTGGATATATGTCACAATAGAGAAAAAAAAAGTTGGTTGCAATTTCTGGTTAGTGCCAACTTTAAAGATTCAAAGATAGCCTGGAATTCTTGTTATTGAGATTATCACATCACATATTAAAATACCCATCTAAACATGGGGCGGGCAGTGTCGGAATGCTCAAAAACATTACACTGTTGCTGAGCTAACTTCTTTTCATCCATGAATGAAGAATGAATAACAACTTTGTGAGTGTTGTTGTGAGTATCTAAGGGCCTTTATTGTTTCAGTATTACAATACTTTCTCCTAACTCAGAATAATATAAAAAATACAAGTAAGCAGTAGAATCCCCCAAAAAGTGTAACTACTGTGGCTTTGCAGCACTATCAATACTTGTCATTGTTTAAGCCTCCTGACTAAACTGATATAGCAACAGTGGTTCAGCCAATGGTGTAAGTTTGGGGCAGGGCTATCTATTTATCTGACCAATGGCAGATGAGAGTTGTTTTTGAGAAATATGCTTGAAAACAATCACTCTTTTTGCTAATTCTGTTTGATAACACTAGTGGCACAGAAATGACACACTAACCCCTTTAAAGTTACTTTCAGACTATGTGGAAAATAACCAGAAAACAGGGAATGAACAAAACACTGAACTGTTCATATTTCAGAGAACAACAAAGCGAAAATCATCATCCATCACCTCAAACACATCTACTCCTACTCATGACCTTCCCCAACCCCACAAAATAACCTGCTCTGCACTCTGGCTGTGATATTAATAATAATATTAGCAGGAGGCAGCTCGGCACAGAGCAGATGATGTCTACGTACCGCAGTTTGGAGAAGCAGGAGCTGCCAGTGAGTGAATGCAGGTCTGGTGGAGTCCCGCAGGTCCCCGCATGGGGCACAATCTCTGTGTTTTACACCACATGCCTCCCGCTAACTACGTTATTACTCGTTGTCTGTCTTTAGGTTTTCATTCAATCACACTGGAGCAGCAATTGAGGAGTAACAGGAAATGGGACGTGTACACTTACTTCCATTCATGTGCATTTATTCTGTTATTCATGTTTATGCATCATTATTTCCATTAAAAATAGTGCAACATTTAAAAAAACACACACAACCAGGTAGTACAAGCATAAGTATACACAGTTTGTTCAGAAAACAGAAGACTTGTGGTGATTATGTATGTACATTGAAAATAACACTATAGATCCAGCTAATTTCAGTCACTAATTCAGACTGTTTGAGTTCTAAATAGTAGAAATTATTCTTAAAATGTTTCAATTGAATAAAAGGAATAGTTTACCCCCAAAAATGAAATTTCTGGCATCATTTACTCACACTCTCGTTCCAAACCTTTATGATGTTTTCCCATGGAAGTATGAAGAATGTTCATATTGTTGTTTTCTATGCAACAGAGGCATGTAGCAACCAGGGTGTGCTGTTAAGCTCCAAAAAGAACAATATAGAAACATAAAACCAGCATAAACATGGTCTACATCACTATATTCCAAATATTCTGAAGATTTACTAAACCTTTGTGAGAAAAACACATCAAAATGTAAATTATCCCCTTTACTGTGGTTTTCAAATTATAAGTTTGGTTCTTGCATGTCTAGTAACCAATCACAACACATAACATTTGAAAAATGTGGAACTGTAAATATGGTACATGAGTCATATGGACTCATTTTTTGTCTCTTTCTTCTAGAAAAAGTTTCCTTTTGAGTTCCTGGAAGAAAATAATCATATGAGCTTAAAAGGATATGAGGATAAATAAATGAGTGCATTTTAATTTCTTGTGAACTATCCCTTTAAAATGTAGCATACTTCAGTTAAGAACCATAGCTGACTATGAATATGTATGATTAGTATTGCTAAAATTCAACTTTAAGATTTTGGCACCGCACACTTCTCCTGAGTGGTTTTGCATTTGGTGTTTTCTGACACTTTCAGTTCCTTACTTTTCTTCAAACATCTACTGCAGATTATTGGTTTGAAAACACACACACACACACACACAAACAAAAAAACAAAACAAAACAAGGAACATTATTGTCCCCAAAAAGAACTTATCATCCACTCCCCAATAAAAACTGTATTTTTTTCCACTTAAGTACCAAGTAAATGAACTCTTGACCCCTAACTTTGGCACATAGCAAATAGTAATGGTTCATTTTGTGTTTCTTGTTTCTTAAAATTTTCAATGATCTTGATTCCATATCATTGTGTAGTTGCTGCCTGATTGAGCCACTGCTTGAAGTAGCGTACTTCTAACGCCCGTGTTTTGATAACTGACTCTGGGTCAAACTCGTTGCTGTAGCGCAGATCAAGGTGGTGAGCACCTCCATCGATCATAATGGCAACCAGAGATTCTGAAAGACTCGTGGTCACTCCACCGCTCATCCATGGATCAAGATTTCCATTACTGAAAAAGACGACACAACTTTAGGTCCATAGTATCACCAAATATAGTATATGTACCCCAACTAGAACATATAAATGGAATGTTTCAATTACAGTCCAAAAAACACTAGCTATGTTCCAAAGCCTAGTGAGCTGCCTACTTAGAAAGCCTTATAAGCTGGCATACATAGACCCCCAACAAGAAGGTTGTTCAAAACTTTCTAAAATACCTTGTGATGCCCAAATTTTGAGGCAACATCTCATGTAGGCTATGCTTTGTTGGGAAGGTCATACCAGAATACATTGCAACAGCATCAGTGAAAAAATTAACTGACGACTGAATCAAGACAAAAAATCCAATCTAATCCAATACTAAAGGATCAATAAAAAGTTAAATTTAGTTAAATTAACTATTTTACTTAGTCTGTGTTGTGTATTTTTATGGGGAGTATTACACCATTAGCTTAGCAACATGCTAACATTAAACCACATTGAAATCAGTGTGTTGTTCCAAATCAGATATTTATGAGATTCATAATGTTTAGGATGCTGCCTACACTATGTAGGCACATGACAACAAGGCTTTTGGAACAGAACTAAGATCTAAACCCCAAACTGAAAATCTCCTCAAATCAATTTCTTTTAATTATGGTAGGAAGTGAAAAATGAAGGCAGTGCTTAATATTATATAAACACAAAAGGTCCTACCTGAAGATGATATTGCTGTGAGCACTTATGTTTCTCCCACCGTATACAATTTCTGCCCAGTCTTCCCGTGGCCGCACTCCAAACTGGTTGTAGCACTCATCTGAGAAGGCCTGGAAGTTCCATGGCTGTGGCTCAAACATGTCAATGATGCCGTCTGTACACATTGGCATTACCATCTCTGTGCAGCTCTGCAAATACGACACCATATCATAAAATGTTCAACAACATGATGTTAATATCCAGAAATTCGTTTTTTAAACTTATAACAAATTAAAATACATAGAAAATTACATAAAACCAAGGTTCACAGCAAAACTCAAAGAGGATGCCTACAGGAGCGGGGACAGAATCTTGTACAATCAGACCAGGAACACACTGGCAAAGGAGATCAGAGTGGCTAAGAGGAGCTACTCTAAAAAGCTGGAAAACCAGTTTTCAGCAAATGATCATGCTTCAGTGTGGAAAGGACTGAAAGACATCACAAACTACAAGACACCATCCCCCAGCACTGAGGCGAATCAACAACGTGCTGAAGACCTGAATGAGTGTTACTGCAGATTTAAAACTCCTGGTCTCACACCAGATCAGTGACGATGATGTGTGTCAGGTCTTCAGAAAACAGAAGACAAGAAAAGCACCAGGCTCAGATGGTGTTTCACCAGCCTGTCTGAAAACCTGTGCTGGCCAGCTGGCCCACATCTTTTCACAGATCTTCAACAGATCACTGGAGTTGTGCGAAATCCCTTCCTGCTTCAAACGCTCCACAATCATCCCCATTCCAAAGAAACCCAAAATCACAGGACTTAATGAGTACAGACCTGTGGTCATGAAGTCGTTTGAGAGACTGGTGTTGGCCTATCTGAAGGACATCACTGGACCCTTACTGGACCCCCTGCAGTTTGCTTATTGAGCAATTGACAAGTCTGTCAATTGATCACCATCTCTCTGACAGATCGGCAACAGTTAGTGAGACTATCAAGAATTGATGTCAAACAGTCGCACCATCAGCAGCACTGGCACCCCCCAGGGATGTGTGCTCTCCCCACTGCTCTTCTGTCTCTACACGAATGACTGCACTTCAAAGGACCCCTCTGACAAGCTTGTGAAGTTCGCAGATGACACTACAGTCATTGGCCTCATCAAGGACGGAGACGAGTCTGCTTACAAACAGGAGGTTAAAGAGCTGGCTGTCTGGTGCGGTCTTAACAACATGGAGCTTAGCACACTGGAGTTGTGCGAAATCCCTTCCTGCTTCAAACGCTCCACAATCATCCCCATTCCAAAGAAACCCAAAATCACAGGACTTAATGAGTACAGACCTGTGGTCATGAAGTCGTTTGAGAGACTGGTGTTGGCCTATCTGAAGGACATCACTGGACCCTTACTGGACCCCCTGCAGTTTGCTTATTGAGCAATTGACAAGTCTGTCAATTGATCACCATCTCTCTGACAGATCGGCAACAGTTAGTGAGACTATCAAGAATTGATGTCAAACAGTCGCACCATCAGCAGCACTGGCACCCCCCAGGGATGTGTGCTCTCCCCACTGCTCTTCTCCCTGTACACCAACGACTGCACCTCTACTGACCCCTCAGTCAAGCTCCTGTAGTTTGCAGAAGACACTACAGTTACTAGCCTCATCCAGGGCAGTGATGAGTCTGCATACAGAAGTGAGGTTGAGCAGCTGGCTGTCTGCTGCAGATATAACAACCTGGAGCTGAACACGCTCAAAACAGTGGAGACGATAGTGGACTTCAGGAGAAACCACCCAGCACTACCCCAACTCACCGTCATGAACAGCACCGTGGCTGCAGTAGAGTCATTCAGGTTCCTGGGCACCACCATCTCTCAGGACCTGAAGTGGGACACTCACATTGACTCTATTGTTAAAAAGGCCCAACAGAGAGAAGTTCAAGCTGCCACAGGAGATGCTCACACAGTTCTACTCAGCCATCACTGAGTCTGTCCTGTGCACTTCAATAACTGTCTGGCTTGGCTACAAAATCAGATATCAGAAGACTACAGAGGACGGTTCGGACTGCTGAGAGGATTATTGATGCTCTCTTGCCCACCCCCTTCAAGAACTGTATCCAGAGTGAGGAAAGGGGCTCAGAAAATCACTCTGTCTGGATCCCTCACATCCAAGCCATCTCCTTTTTGAACTTTTACCATCTGGTCGGCACTACAGAGCACTGAACACCAGGACTGCCAGGCACAAGAAAATGTTATTCCCTCAGGCAATCTACCTCATGAACAGTTAAATGTTCTACCCTACTGTACAATAAAAAAAATGTGCAATACCACTTTTATTTACTTAATACTACCTTACATCTTATTCCATTCCTTGTAAATTCTATTCTAATCTATCTATAGAATAGTGCTGACGTCACAATCATGTCACAGCATTAGCTCGAGGCAAAACAAAGGGATAACTGGACGTGACCAATACAAACCAGCACAGAATCAGCTACATAAGGAGTGTAAAATGTCATCTTGTTGTGTTGTTAGAATCGATGGAGTACAGGCTCCAATTTGAAATGTTATCGCATACCTGCTGCCATTGCCAGACAAAATACCAACAACAGCTGTAGTTAAAGGCAATAAAACGAGCAGACTAGACAGAAACGATCATCAAAAATGCTCACGTTTGCAGCGCACACTTGATATCAGTTAAGGATAAATAAGCTGTTGTGAGTCTAAAGATCGGGGGAAGTCGTGGCCTAATGGTTAGAGAGTCGGACTCGTAACCCAAAGGTTACGGGTTCGAGTCTTGTACCGGCAGGGATTGTAGGTGGGGGGAGTGAATGTACAGCGCTCTCTCCCACCTTCAATACCATGACTGAGGTGCCCTTGAGCAAGGCACCGAACCCCCAACTGCTCCCCGGGCGCCGCAGCAAAAAATGGCTGCCCACTGCTCCGGGTGTGTGTTCACGGTGTGTGTGTGTGTTCACTGCTGTGTGTGTGCACTTTGGATGGGATAAATGCAGAGCACTAATTCCGAGTATGGGTCACCATACTTGGCCACATGTCACTTCACTCACTTAAGATTGCCAGGTCACTCCTGTCAGATCGTCCATCTATTGAATGAGTGTACGAGTCGGCCAATCTGGTTCCTTCCGTTAAAATTAACATTTTCAAATAACAATCATGATCCCGGACAGTGAGTGACATTACATATTCAGATAAAATCTAATTTTCTCCAGTTATTGTTAAAAAACAAGCAAACAAATCTTGCTAGATGGCATTAGTGAACCTCCACCTAAGCTCCACCCATAAAAAGGTCACAGTGTTTACTAACTGAAAAAGGGTCTATATACCACAACTGTACATAAAATTTGTGTCTATTTATGTATATATATATATATATATATATATATATACATATATGTGTTTTTATTCACATATCTTTATTTCTTATTATCTGTGTGTTGTTGTGGTTGTTGTCTCTGTGTACTGGAAGCTTCTGTCACCAGAACAAATTCCTTGTACGTGTAAACAAACATACTTGGCAATAAAGCTCTTTCTGATTCTGATTAAAAATACCACAAAGGTATCATAAAGTCATCCTACAATAACTTTGTGAGAAAAACAGAACAACGGGCCAAAGATTTCCAAGCAATTTTCTGTGAATAACAACTTCAATTTTGGTCTGTTCTTAAGTCATACCTATCATTTGACATTTTAATTTTGGAATACATCACAAAAAATTTCATAGTGCTTTTTGTCATTTTTGAAGCTCAACTGCTTCCTTCCCTAATTAATTTATATGTATGGAAAAGAACAGCATCATAATTCTTCATCAACATGTGCATTTAAATAAAACAGAATGCAAGGACCTATATTAATAAAGGTGACCATATCGAGTCAAACTTCCAAACATTTTAATATTTTACCTGGTAGTACCAACCAAGTAAGCCCAGATTCCCAGTAGCGGTTTGTGAGGTGTTGAGACAGACTGCATCTCCCGTGTAATTGTAGTACACTTTTACGGCATGAGAGATACCATTCAACAGCTGTTTGTCTGATACACCGGTATCAAAATGAAGATTTTTGCACACCACCTGAGAATCAGAAAAACACATGTAAATCACAGAACAAACAGCTGGCTTTATGTTCAGAGAGATGACAACAGTTTTATTGCATAACAAAGGCGCAAATTACATTCTGCAAACAAGCAAAGCTTTATCTGAATGAAGATGTCCCATAAGTTCCAGTTCTTTTAAAACAACCTTGCTGTGAAAATCCCCCATGCAGCTTTTTTTGTGGAATCATCTGATTTGCATGTGAAATTGAGTGGAATGGAATTCTGCTGGAGTGGAATGTATCACAGTCAAGCTGGAACAAAGTAAGGATGTTTCAAAGACAAAGAAACCTTGACAAATATATCAAGCTATGGAGTTATCTACAGAAACTAGCTCCACATGAAATAGGACTGGAGCACAATCATGTCATAATGCAAATATGTGTTGCATTGACAGTATTGCCACAAGAGGTGCAACAAAGAGAATTGATCTAAATTGTAAATTAATGTTACAGTTCTTATTGTGAATGATTCATTGTGTTACGTTTATTTTTTTAAAAATTACTTTGTAAAGGTCAAAATCTTAAGTTTAAACCCCGTTCTTCCACAATCAACCGTAAGTTTGAATTCATTTTTGAGTGCAACGTCAACACCTCAAAGTCCAATCAACAAACAACAGATAGAACCAAATCCCCGGCCTGCTTTTTAAATTATTTTTTTCAATAATCCATTACACTCAGATGTTCGTCACAATATGGAAGAAAAGATCTGTTGCTACTTCCATTTCATCTGGACTTCAACGCAAACTGTCTCCTACAATCCGTTTTCTCTTTCATTTCAACTACTGTGATAGTGAAGAATTTTTATGTTTGCTAAATGTTATAGTTAAGCTAGCTACCAGAATAATGACAAATGGTGTTTGTTGCCATAAGGTAATACTATCGCCACCTTGAGTACTGTTGTCTGTAATCGCAAATGTTTCACCATCGTTTGCGTCTTCGTGGAGAAATTTCCCGTTCAATCACACAGATTCCTACTAAAATGACTTCAAACGCGAAATTTCGCCATGCATCGGTAAATGTAACCACAATTTTACCTATTGTTATCTCTACAGATTAAACTAGGATAGTAGAATTTATTTTAACATCAACAAACAACAGATAGAACCAAATCCCCGGCCTGCTTTTTAAATTATTTTTTTCAATAATCCATTACACTCAGATGTTCGTAACAATTATGTCACAATTAATCATTTCAACTACTGTGATAGTGAAGAATTTTTATGTTTGCTAAATGTTATAGTTAAGCTAGCTACCAGAATAATGACAAATGGTGTTTGTTGCCATAAGGTAATACTATCGCCACCTTGAGTACTGTTGTCTGTAATCGCAAATGTTTCACCATCGTTTGCGTCTTCGTGGAGAAATTTCCCGTTCAATCACACAGATTCCTACTAAAATGACTTCAAACGCGAAATTTCGCCATGCATCGGTAAATGTAACCACAATTTTACCTATTGTTATCTCTACAGATTAAACTAGGATAGTAGAATTTATTTTAACATTGCAACCCACATCACACACATTAACACACATCACCCTTAACGGGATGTCATGTTTGACATCTGTCATGTTTGATTTTGAGGTTGTTGCTAACCTTTTCTTCCAAGATGGTGGTCTGAGCGCAATATATGCTACACGCATGTCCGAGCAGAGATTTATACTATGACAAAACCAGCAGAGGCTGTCCAAAGCACCTTCTCTCTACTTTTCAGATGGGATTAGGCTTACACATTCATCTCCAGCAACAGATTTCCCACTCCTAAACCTTCAATACCCCCTTTTCTCAGTCACTCACATAATCACATTAGCTTTGTCATTAAAAAGCCTCTTTGCACCCACTGCCTAAACTGCTTTAACCACACATAGGGGTTGCATACATTATCAGATTTGAGTGGGGGAAAGAAAACTACTCAAGAGTAAACCATCTGAGCTTTTGCAAAGTCTACAGTCTGCATATTCATATGTGCTAGAGAAAAGCTACGGTTACCAACAAAAAACAAAGAAGACAATGTACCTAAAAGCTCCTAAAAAAAAAAAAAAACGTTTAAACTATTTCCTCAAAAACAAAAGCTTTTGTGATTCAAATTCACACTGCCAAGTTTATCTCTGTTACCTACTAAGTTGACTTGTTTGGATAATGTTAATCAATCGACAAATACTGTAGCTATTTAGGCATTGCTTTAGCAAACTAGTGTTCAGTCTGGCTTTATCTTGTATGTAATGCAGACTTTTCACAATTCAGTTATTTTTTTTCTTTCACTCTGAAATATGTCAAATATGGAAGTAAAATGTGTTGTACATGGCAATTCAGATTAATTTTAAAGGGGTCATATGATGCAATTTAAATTTTTCCTTTCTCTTTGAAGTGATACAAGCTCTTGGTGCATAAAGAAGATCTGTAAAGTTGCAAAGACTAAAGTCTCAAATCCAAAGAGATATTCTTTATAAAAGTTAAGAGTCAGCCAAACCTACCTAAAACGGCTCGTTCTAACACGCCCCCCAGTATGGTAAGGGGCGTAACATTTCCGTCACACGCTTGAGGTATAGGCCCTTTTCACATGACGTCACGCAACTTCCGGTCTGACGCGAAGCAGGGTATTCTTACTTCTGCCAGCATAGTAAGCGCTATCGCTACCAGCATGGAGTTCACCCAAAAGCTTGTACAACTGCCACAAATACGATTAGAGGATGACTGCTGCTGTCTATTCTCATCCTCATTCAGGGAGAGATCGGCGAGATTTGCCGCTTGAAGTCGAGGGAGGAGTTGAAAACGGAGCACTGCAGTCACTGATTCCCGCGACTCTCGCGCACTGTTTGCTGTCTTTATTGCAGTTAGATGAAGTTGGTTAGATATATTTCTCAAATAAACAAACGTTTTAGACATTTACATGTGGTAACAGAAAGCCTTTTCATACAGTAATTTATGTCCTGCTTAATACAGCGCCTGTATGTACAAGAATAGTTCAACATAAGCTTGTACTATTTAAATATCAATAAAATGGAGTCTATAATTTTCCGTTTTATTAATGTAATTCAGATTCAAATTCAAATTCAAATAAATATTAAATATATTAAGTTTATATAAAAAGTAGGGATGCACCGATACCGATACTGGTATCGGTATCGGGCCCGATACTGAGCTCCTGTACTCGTACTCGTTAAAATGCCCCGATACCAAATGGCGCCGATGCGCGAGCTTGTCGAGTGAATATACCTTTCTCACAGACATCACTGGAAAGTTTGTAGTTCGGTCGGATACGTCAAAAACAAGTAAGTAAAACAATGCACAAGTTACTTAAAGGTAGGTAGGGAGAGAGAGAGAGAAAGAGAGAGAGAGAGAGAGA
>NW_015627262.1:243900-261055 GCF_001515625.1 Sinocyclocheilus rhinocerous
GAACTATGCGGCTGTCCTTTTTGTATTGTTTCAATATTAAGCCATATTCTTGAACTGGATAATGAGCTTCTTTTCAGACCACTTGCCTTTATGGATGTGAAACTTGCCATGTAGTAAAACGATTTCATATAAAACATATGACTTGTGTCCATGTCATTTCCCCATAGTAAATAAAAACGAAATCATGTTGTTTGTCTTTTTATTGCCCAACTATAGGGGGAATTTAATTTACACAGTGTACTCACAAATTATCCAAGGAATGACATAAACCGAAATAACAAGTGGCGTTTCAGAAAGGCGGGGCATAGAGGAGAAACAATAATGTACCGTATGTGGAAAATAATGTGTTTTTTTTACCTTAAACCGCATAAACACATTTCATTTCACCAAATACACAAAATAATGTTCTTTTTAGCAACATCATATGACCCCTTTAAAATGTTTTCTAGGTCGGCAACTCACTAGCTTTAGGAGCAGACAGAGCTTATATTACTTTCTTGCCACGCACACTAGGGCTCTTCATATTCATTTTCCTTTCCTCTGTCAGATAGATTAAATGAATGAAAATACAGATGCCTCAGGAGTCTGACAATAAACATGTTTTCTGTCCACGCCACCCTCTAACCAAAACCGAACAAAAACCTGAACAAAAGCTCAATTCTGAGGGTGAAAGAAAACAGAAGCTTTATGAATATGAATGAAGCTATTTGCATACTGATGTAAATGGGTACAACAGACTTATTATCAGAGATGAGTCAGCATTAATTCATACCGACTAGCTGTGAAATCCAGCTGTAAAAGTAGAATTTTATTTCTTTTGTTGTGTTTTAGTCATTAATTATTCTTGTAAGGTGTGTCATACTTCATTCATTTTTTCATTTTTACCACTTCATAGTCACAATATACTGAAAAACTATGCCATTTATGTAAAAAACTTATCTGAAATGTATGAAATGTAGGCAGGGCCTAGCAAAAGGTCAGTTCTAGTGTTCTTAAATATTTAAACAATAAATAAAATACAAATAAATAAATACCATATTAAAAACCATTTTTTTATACTTTTATTCAGCAAGGATGCATTAAATTGATCAAAAGTGACAGTAAAGACATTTATAATGTTACAAAAGATTTCAAATTCATGTATCATGTAAATACTGTACCATGGTAATAATAATTCTTCAACATGGTATATTTTAAATTACATTTTTACATATATGCACTTGGCAGACGCTTTCATCCCAAAACAGTGCTTTCAAGGTATAAACTTAGAAGGTGTGTGCCACAGTATATTCTGTAAGGGAAACCTTGGAAGTGAACTTATCGTACCTTAACAGGCCAGGCTGGAAGTGGTTGGAGGAAGTTGGCTTCATATGGATAATCCACCATGGCTAAGTTCACCCAGGTTTCCTGCAGCCAAGCCTTGAAGCCGTACACTTCGTCTGGAGTCTTTAAAGAACTACACAGTCCAAACTCCTGAGACAGCCACTGCAGACCCTCACCTATAAAAGAAAAGCTGATCAAATGAGTCTAGAAAAACCCATAAGCTTCAAAAAGAGAGTTACAAAACCATGAAGAATCCCAAATGAGCATGGGTTTAAAACAACTAGAACAAAATCTTCAACTATCAGTCTTGGCTAGTAAAGGAGTACAGGTAATCTTGACGACATAATCAGATAATCAAAATCCGCAAAACAAACATCAAGTCCTTGGAATTGATACACACATAATTAGATTACAGAGAATTTATTTATTTATTTATTTTTTTAATAATTACAGACTGATTACCAGGTATCAGGTAATGGCAATAAATTGGTTAACCATTTACTGATTGTGTCCCAGTAAACTCGACTAGTTAACTAATTTAACTGCTATACTAATGTTCCATGAATTTAACATTAGTTCAAAACATGCATTAAGTAAAAATATTAAGTTTCCAAAATTATTGATTAGTATTATTGATTATTTTAACTGTGTCTTTTGTAATCAGTACCACATCTTCCAAACATTGTCAACAATATTATCTACACATGCACGACATGATCACAAAAAATATGTTTAACAAAGGGCAAAGCAGCATAGCAATCACATTCACAAACCTGATGCTGAGACCCTGTCAATAGCCGCCCATGACCTCCTGATGTTGCTGCTACAGTTGGTACCACTGATGGTGAAGTCATGGGTGACCACTTTGTAAAACTCTCCACAAGGCACAATGAACTGCCAGATGGGAGCAGACGCGGCAAGAGCACTGAAAACATCAGAAGGTCACAATCACTGATCATCCTATTACACAGTAGAAAAATCAACCAATAATCATGAACTTCTCTGCTGAATTACATCACCTTCCTCAATTAAACACATGGTTACACACTACAGTTAAGCATTTTACTATTCCAGAATCCCATGGCACTCTAAATGTAAGATATTATTCAGTTTCTAGGCATGATACTCCATTAATGTACGCTGTACTTATGAATTTTGAATAGGCTAATATTTCACATTTAGATATAAACTACACAAGCTGTGACCCTTAAGCACTTATTAAACGTTTGCAATGTCAACTTCATAGATTTAGATTTTGTGTGTGTATACATATATATATATATATATATATATACGTGTGTGCGTGTGTGTGTGTCTATGTATATGATAAACAATTATACACAATACATACATACTGTATACATATATATATATATATATGAATGTATGTATGTATACAGTATGTATTGTGTATAATTGTATACATACATAGAAACACACACACACATATATGCTGTTAGCATGTACACGTGTAAAATATCTAAGTACAATATGTATTTATGTAGAATACATGTATATGTATAGAAAATAATTTTTTATGAAAATGTATTTTAATATGAATATATTATAATATAATGCAAAATGTATATATAAACATGAACGAGGCAAACTCTCACCCTACAACTGCACTGGGATATTTCATCCTCAGCCAGGCCGCCAGCATCCCGCCGTAGGAGCCGCCAATGGCGATGACCGAACTCTTCTGAGCTCCAGGCAGGGTTGTTTTCAGAGCTTTGATGAGCACTGCAAAGTCAGCTAAAGCCTGTTCTGAGGTCAGGTAGTTCAGATACTTTGTATTCTGGAGGAAAGGAAAGACAAGCCCAGAAGGTCAAGGACAGTGTTAGCTAAATTACCCTTATTGCTCGACAGCGGTATTGACTCACGCTGTAAGATTCCTTGCCGAACGGCATAGACTCTCCATAGTAGCGATGTTCAGCAAAAACCAGCATGGCTCCCAGCTCTTCTGCTACATCCCACATGAAACCCTTGGGAAAAAGTAGAGATGGAGATATTGAGTTTTCGTTTGGACTAAGAGTTTGCAAACTATCTCTACAAAATGTTATACTTTTACAAGACATTTTTCCTCTGGATGGCAATATTTCATATTTGATAGCAGTATTTTTGAGAATGATGTAATTGTGAAGTACATTATGCTGATACTGATTATCTAAGGACACTGTGCTTAGTATTATCATCAACTGTTAAAGGGGTCATATGATGTTGCTAAAAAGAACATTATTTTGTGTATTTGGTGAAATGAAATGTGTTTATGCGGTTTAAGGTTAAAAAAACATTATTTTCCAAATACTGTACATTATTGTTTCTCCTCTATGCCCCGCCTTTTGATCATTTCTGCATCATTAGCAGCACCAAAAATAATAAGTGTATAATAAACAGCGCCTCGCCATTTTTTCAGTGGCTTTGGTTCTGGAAGTATTTTTCCCACCCATTTAAAAACTTCTTTGTTTAAGAGTTATAAGCCATGAACCACACCAACCAGCTATAAGGTGAATCACAACTTTACACACTTTTGATTTGAAGCAAAAGTATGTGAATAATAGACAAAAAAAACAAAGGTTCATGACTCTGTACAAGACTTTCTCTGCAAAATCATGGATAATGTTGTTTTTCTGCTAGGAATTCCACTTTTGAACATGATTATAAAAAAAAACAAAAGGTGAAATAATGCGGGCTGATCGCAACAAAAGCATATAACATTGATTAACAACCTCATAGCTCACAGTAGGTCTGTATTTAAATGTTTATACGTTATCATTCACAAACATAAATTCCCCTATAGAGAAAATAAATGTTCTTTCTATTTCAGGAACCTTGCTGTTGCATTTGCTGTTTTCCTGCTTGGCAATTCAATTAACAGAAGTGGTAGTTCACAGTTTTGTCATTTCCAAAATCTCTATACCTTTTTTTCTGTCATTTTTTCCAACCGAAGATATAAGAAAATGCATATTTACAGTGTTGTTACAGAACCATGAAATGTCTCCTTCATTGCCCGTGTAAAACAGGATTGGGCCTCCTTCCTTGTGCCAGTGCTGGTCATTAAGAAGGTACCTCTGTTTGAATGTGCCATTCTCCAAAAAACCGAAATGGTCAATCTGTAATAAAAGAAGTCTGATTAAGAAAATAACTGCTTTTAGTTAAAAGAAGAAGAAAAAAAAAGAGAGCGAAAAATACACAAAGGAAAATAAGATTATATATTCTAAGCACACATACATTTCAGTAAGTTTCATTAGTATTTTTTGCATTAAAATGAATTTAATTTAATGTCAATGTCATTTGGAGAAATTTTGCATCCTCACTAATGCATCCTCTGCAATGAATGGGTGTCGTAAGAAAGAGTCCAAAACAACTGAAAAAAAAAAATCACAATAATCCACAAGTAATCTACACCACATTTAACATCTTGTGAAGCAAAAAGCTGCATGTTTGTAATAAACAAATCCATCATTAAGACATTTTAATAAGAAATTTTTTAGCCAGAAGCAACGGTTTGAAGTTGGATTTGTTAAACGTTAACTGATGGACTGGACTGGTGTGGATTACTTGTGGATTATTGTGATGTTTTTATCAGCTGTTTGGACTCTCATTCTGACAGCACCCATTCACTGCAGAGGATCCATTGGTGAGCAAGTGATGTAACGCTAAACTTTGTTCCGATGAAGAAACAAACACATCTACATATATCACATGGCCTAAAGGTGAGTAGATTTCCAGCTAATTTTTATTTTTGGGTGAACTATTCCTTTAATAATGTTGTTTTGCTACTGTTTTAACCATAAGCAGTTATAATGCTGTTACACCCCTGTCTGCACTTAACGTACGTAAACGATACTACACTGTCTTTATTCCTGGGTGGTCTCCTCAATCTTCTGGCCTTCAGCCATCTCATATTGTTGAGCGTAAAACCTCGGCGCAGGATGGAGGGATAATTAGCCTCAATTTGTATTAAAATCTAGTGCCAGCATCAGGGATGCCACATTAGTTCCGGTTTCAGCAGAATTGTAATATCCATTCATACGGTCCAGGGGCCTTTCACTGTCTTCTACATTTCCATAAATTCTCCAAGTTTGAGTAAAAAGAATGTTAAAATTTGTTCCCAGAGCTGCAATGCTGCAGTTTTTAACAGTTTTCACTCTTCTGAATTCCACCCAACACTTAATAAAGAATGTTCTAGTGTTTTTTATTTTATTTTTTAAATACCCTCTTTCTTCTCCCGTTGGCAACAAAAGAGGCAGAAATTTTATGAGCCAGTGACAGCAAAAGGACACTGAATGCTCACAGTTACATTCATTCTACAGCAATCAGAACCTGGCTGCAGGTCAAATGAGTGTCAGCTATATTCACATGCTTTAGTGAATTTCTTATTAGCTTATTTTCTGTGTAAGCGGTTACATCTGAAGCCTCAAGCTCTAGAAAATGGCATTTTTACATAATGTATAAGCCTATTCATTTCATTTTCACTTAAAAAACATTTTTACAATATTTTATCATAAAAGTGCATGCATTTTCTTGTTAAAATAAATACTAATAAATATACTAATAATACATAAATGATTAATACTTTTTAAAAATACTTTATATTAAATTTACATGTATTTTATTTTTTAAATATTACAGTAACAGGATTATAAACATCAAATATCAGCATTCCAGTCATCAGTGTTACATGATCATTCAGAAATCATATAATATTTTATATTATTATCGATGTTGAAAACAATTGTGCTGATTAATATTTTTGTGCAAACTTTAATACATTATTTCAGGATTTTCTGATGAATATAAAAGTTTAAAAGAACATCTTCTATTTGAATTTTAAATCTTTTGCAACATTATAAATGTCTTTACTGTGACTTTTGATAAATTTAATGCATCCTTGCTGAATAAAATTATTTTTAAAAATCTTAATGACCCCAAACTTTTGAATTGTAGTGTAACATCTTTTTATTATACAATATCCACACTCTGTTGTGAAATTACATATAAATTTAAATCTTCATCATCATCATCATCTTTAAAATGACTATGGCAGATTTGAGAACTGAATGCAATCCCCAAACAAAACATTTGATTTTGGCTGCATTATGGACACTGGTTCAGAAATGCAGCGCCCTCTCCTGGTTGTTACAGACTTCCAAAGCAAATGTACAACCCTGTAAAAAGGAATGAGGAACAAGAATCATCCATCTACTACCTGTTTCCATGTAAAAATGTAGACAAGGCCGGATTTATGCATTGGCATTCTAGACACGTGCCTATGCTCGCACGTCCCGAGGGGACCAGTTACAATAAGGATAAATAATTATTTATTCTACGGGGTATGCCTACCTACAACAGCAAAAGAGCCAAAACTTGAAAAGACATTAACCAAACAAATAAATATAACAAACAATACAACAAAACAAACAATACGACAAACTATTTCTGTGTTTTCCACATTTTATTATCTACGAAAAGCACACTTTCTTTCTCCTGCTCTTTCTCATAAAAACGCACACACATACAGTACAGACTCACAGTCCAGCGTGGATCAAACACACGTACAGAAACTTGTCTGCGCTGACCTGGCATGCGACTTTATCAATAAAGTAGATTTGCAACTGAAAAGCTATGACATTTCTCAGCATGGAGGTAATAATGGTGCTGTATGTCTATATTTAGGTCTATATGTGTGTGTGTGTGTGTGTGTGTGTTGCGCCGGACAGGGGGTAATAGTGGAACAGAGTAACAGGGGCCCATGGCGAGTGGTGGGGTCCGATCGTGATCCCCAGCCCCGATCCAATAGGCCTATATATATATATATATATAACATTTGCTGAACACCTTTTTGAATATCTAGATCTTTGTTCTATAGGGTAAAAAACCCTCGCAACAAGAAGATCAGTCACTGTTGCCGTAGCACTACCCACTCAGTGAGATTGGATAACACTGGGAAAACGTACCCGTTCACCTTGGAACAGGAACGTTGTGGAAGGCCCATTCTTCCCGAAGGAGGTTTCGGAAGCTCTTACACATATGTAAACCGTTTAGGTGCATGTGGAAGATTTAGAGGTGATTACAACTAGTGGTCGACCGATAATGGTTTTTTGACAGCCGATGCCGATATCTTGGGGCAGACGGCCGATATAATTTTATTTATTTTAATTAATATTTAAGAAATTTTAAAATAATTTGAAAATGGATTAAAAAATAAATGTGTTAAATAAACATACTTATACTTTAGATCACAAAGTATTTTTCACAAATAAATAAGCGCCGTCAAAATACAAGTCCTGCCTCGAACGCATCGGCCAAACAGGAAAACTTACCGATGAAAAAATGCCAAATATCGGCCGATATATCGGCCTTGGTGATATATCGGTCGACCACTAATTACAACTCACTTGGAAAATGGCAGAAGTCTGCCGGGGGAAACACGGGCTCTGAGGCTATACCGTGGACTTTAAAGTGAAAGTGAAAGTGGCCAAGTATGGTGACCCATACTCGGAATTAGTGCTCTGCATTTATCCAATCCAAAAATGCACACACACAGCAGTGAACACATACACACCGTGAACACGCACCCGGAGCAGTGGGCAGCCATTTATGCTGCGGCGCCCAGGGAGCAGTTGGGGGTTCGGTGCCTTGCTCAAGGGCACCTCAGTCGTGGTATTGAAGGTGGGAGAGAGCGCTGTACATTCACTCCCCCCACCTACAATCCCTGCTGGTACGAGACTCGAACCCACAACCTTTGGGTTACGAGTCCGACTCTCTAACCATTAGGCCATGACTTCCCCATAAAAGTCGTGTTACACATATGGGATCCACTTAGGTCTCTACATATGGAACCCAGCCCTCTACAGGTTCTCACGGATTCACCGAGTGAGGGCCTGGCACCAGTCGTTACGCCACCTCTGGCTGCCTAGGGGATGGAGGAGCTCGACAGGGTCTACAGTACGGACTCTCTGTAGCGGTCTTAGCAAGCCGACACCGAGGCCTCTTGGTGCTTCTACCCATTTGAGATGAGAACACAGGAGGATACCGGTTCAACACGAAGGCTATAGAACCTAGCGAACGTGTTGGGGGTCACCCAGCCCGCAGTTCTACAAATGTCTGTCAGTGAGGCGCCACGAGCCAGCGGCCAGGAGGATGAAAAACTTCTAGTAGAGTGAGCTCGCAACCTGAGCGGGCAGGGCACATCCTGTGCTTGATAAGCCAAAGTGATGGCATCCACAATCCAGTAGGCCATCCTCTGCTTGGAGACGGCATTCCCCTTCTGCCGGCCTCCGTAACAAACAAAGAGCTGTTCTGAGTTCCTGAAGCTTCGTGTCCAGTCGACGTACAATCTTAAAAGCGCGGTCGGGACAAAGCAAAGCTAGGGCTGGGTCTGCCTCCTCCGGGGGCAGCGCTTGCAGGTTCACCACCTGATGCCTCAAGGGAGTAGTAGCAACCTTGGGCACATAGCTGGGCCGGGGCTTCAGGGTTACCTGGGAGTCAGCCAGCCCAAACTCTAGGCACGATTCATCGACCGAAAATGCGTGCAGGTCCCCTACTCTCTTGATGGAGGCCAATGCAACCAGGAGCAGTGTCTTCATTGTCTTCTTAATGAAGAACTAAAAAAATTTGCTAAATAATCTTTAGCTCAACTGACTGCAAAGGCACAAATGGGACCCACTGTAGTGCTTCGAGCACCAGAGACAGGTCCCAAGAAGGTATAGAGGGAGGTAGAGGAGGGTTCAACCTTCTCGCCCCCCTAAGGAACCTGATGACCAGGTCGTGCTTCCCCATCGTTCTCCGCTCCACGGGGTCGTGGTTAGTGGAAATAGCAGCGACGTAAACTTTAAGGGTGGAGGGAGACAGCCTTCGCTCCAACCCTTGCTGCAAGAAGGAGAGCACGACTCTGATCGGACATCTTCGGGGGTCCTCTCGACGAGAGGAACACCACTCGACGAATAGGTTCCACTTCAAGGCGTAAGCGTGTCTCATAGATGGTGCTCGTGCTGAAGTGATGGTGGCCACTACCTCTTGAGGTAGGTCACCTAGACCCTCCGCATCCCATACAGGGACCAGACGGGTCTGGATGCGGGTGCCACAGGGTGCCCGGTCTCTGAGTCAGTAGATCCTTCCTCAGAGGGATCCGCCAGGGATGGGCTGTCACGAGAAGCATTAGTTCCGGGAACCAGGTCCGAGTGGGCCAGTAGGGCGCCACAAGCAGGACCTGCTCCTCGTCCTCCCTGACTTTGCACAGTGTCTGTGCGAGAAGGCTCACTGGGGGAAACGCATATTTGCGTAGGCAAATGTATTGTCTAAATGTATGTATTGTCTACGATAATTACATTTTTTTTTGTATTGTTTTAACAAAGTGCAAGCTGAAATGATCGAGCCACCTATTTTCTATTTCCTATTCACTGCATTATATAGCCTATTAGAATGTAACTATATGACTGCATTCGAAAAATTGAAAAACCCCATTCAATATATGAGGTCAAAAAATGCATCTGTATTAGTTTTTGCCTATATCATATAGTTTTGCAACATCACACTAGTGCTGTTTTTCCCAAATATGAGTATGACCGCAAAAGACCGTAAGTAATGGCTGCTGAAAATTCAGCCTTGTCACCACAGGAATACATTACATTTTAAAATATATTAAAGTAGAAAACTGCTATTTTAAATTGTAATGATATTTCACAATAGTACTGTTTTTACTGTATTTTTGATCAAATAAATGCAGTCTGTGAGACATAAAAAAAAATAAAAAAAAGGACTTATAGCAAACTTTTGACCGGTAGTGTTTCAACTACTACTGACAAAAGCCCCCAAAATACTGAGATTTCTTTTTTTTTTTTTTTTGTCAACATCGCACCCTATTTTGTACACATTAATGCTTTTTGTACTGTCTAATGAATTTGAAAACAGTTTGCTCTTGGTTGCTTGTCAAACAGTGCTCTCCATTTCTCCATCCACAGCCAGCAACAGATGCTGAAACGACAACTGTTCAACCGCTCAATGAAGAGAATTAAAAACCGACAGACTACAGCTCGACTCGAACGGGAATGTGAAACGAAGAAAAGAGGGAATGTAAAATCCTAGACCCATGTTACATTTCCTGTAGAGTTTCTGCTTATATTCTTTGTAGATCCTCATTTTAACAGCCTCGTCTGTGCTGCTACGACTGTAGGCTACCGTTTAAGGCATACTAAGTGCTGACAAGGACAAAACCAAGACAATGAGGAGCAAGAAAGCCAGGAAATGGCCCTAATCTTCCTGACGACTCAGAGGATGAGTTGAACAGACACAATTGCCTTCACTCTGGCGTGTCCAGGTCAAGATGTAATTAGGCTCAGAGTACAGCCTAACAGGATTGTTTTTGTCTAAAACTAGACGCAGGGCTTTTCCTGTGTCAGCTTTTCCCACAGACAGCATGTAAAAGATTAATTGCTAAGCCACCCTTCAGGCTGAGAATGAGATTAAATGTTTCTGAGATGTAAATTATTAAACAACTGCCAGCATCATAACATGATTTTAATAATTATATATTAAAGAAACAAAAATGTAATTGTGTGTTTTAGTCAGTGCATGTTAGACCATCAGGAACTCACACACACGAAATGCAAATTGAAGGGACTTTCAAGATTTCACTTTCAGTTCAATAAAGTGAAAAACGGGCAGACTGCCAGCATCAAATGATATGCCTCTGCACACGGGACCAAGCCCAGAAGGGTGAAAGGATCTGCTATTATTCTTTGGGGGCCACAAGGAAATTTCCTGCAGACACAATACAGAGCAGAACAGCACAGATTATGGACACATTAAATAAAGGAAATCCGTAAAGGAAGCCCAGTTGTAAGTTAATGAGCAGCCACAACCATATAAATCTGGTGTTGTTTGCAAAATAAGGCCTGGCAATGTGATCTATCACAAGACTTTCTGATTGACACAAGTTGACTGGAATGACAATGGTTCACAGCGGTGATAAATGACAACAGCTGACCTGTTAAAAACAAACAAATTGCTGTTACATGAGATTCTGATTACAAGATTAAGGTTACAGAAAGATTGCAGGTAATCGGTCTAACCACTATTTTTACAGATATTAACTCTTTTGTACTTTTTTGTTTTTTTTTGTAATGGAGTGCACTGATAAATTGCACTATTCGGTGCATCTTATTTATTTAAGTGAGTATTACCTGAATACTTACTATTTACAGTCATACATTTTCAAGTGAGAAACGTAGCATTTTAAGCGCATCTGTTTTAAGCCACACCAAAGAACAGATGAAAATAAATTTCCAACCATTTAGATCACAAGCAACTTTGCATAAATAAAATGGTCTAAACAATAATAATGACAATGATAACAATAACAACAACAAAAATTATTGTTATAATTATTCTTGTTGTCTACCATTGTATGCATATTCATCCATTTTACTTAAGTTTGCAAAATAGCAAGTAAAAAGTCATAATGTTTTATTGTTGCAGAATAAAATGCATTATTTTAATTAGTTTGTTTGTTTGCTTTCATATTTTAATTCGTTTTTACTGTATTAAAGCTTAAATTAACTAAATGTGTATTGGTTATCAGAAAATTGCATCAAAAAATAATCTGGATTTCCATGAAAAACTTCGAATCAATGTAAACAAATGGATTTCTTGACATGCATTTAGCTAAATGTAGATTTCTTAAGAATAAATGGCCAGGTAAGAGAAGTAACGAAATAACCAAGAGACTTACCTGTTGATCAAAATAGAAAGTTTTGTATGAGACAGATGTGTGATGAGGGTAGGTTTGGACTGTGTCTCTGCCTAAGAGCTGTGGTTTGAGCGCCAGTGAATTACAGCTGAGGATGATGAGGAGGAAGAGCAAAGCAGTGCTGGTCAGTCTCATGACTGAAAGAGTGAATCCAGTCAGTGCATGTGAAAATATGAAGCGATGGATCATTTGCATACGAGGAACTAGGAAGGATGTCAAATGACTCGTAGTTTCTCCATGACGCAAAACTTTTTAAAACTTCACAAAAAAAAAAAAAAAAAATTATAACGTAACGCCTTAAAATATATACAATACCGTAGCTTTAAAGTTTTTTTTATTTCTCAAATTTTAGACCATTTTAGAAAATTATCATGCAGTAAGCTTGCTAAATCTGCTCATCATGTGCGTATAGTTATTAAAGGTGTCTTTCTGTCTCTGTGCTCACTCAAAACGGATTATATCTATCGTTTCTGTCCATAAACGGATTGTTTTGTTAACTTCATATAACGAAACAACGTGCTTCCGTATTGTAAAAACGTGATCACCGTGATGCCTCATGGGTATTGTAGTTTCTTGTTACTCCTCACCTCTTACGAAAATAGTAACCATATTGTCATTTATTTTTAGTAAAGTCATAATAAATGTACATGGTATCCTTCTATAATTAATATGATTAATTTATCTATTAACAAATAGGCTTATATAGGCTATATTATTAGTCATAATGATAAACATACTACTACACGTATCAAAACTTTAAAACGCGAAAACAAATGCACAATTATTTACTTGGATGAGAATCTATGAGTCTATAAAAACAATAGTAGGTTATTGTTTCCTCAGCAGATTTGTTGTTTTTTTAACTAATAAATTATATTTGTGTGTGTATTATATATATATATATATATCTCAACATAGAAATCTTACATATTTCCTACAATATAGTTAGTGTCATAACTATGTTTATTTGGAGAAAGGTATTAACTTGCAGTCTATATGCTGAGAATTAAAACATAAGTTACAGAATTGCTCAAAGAAAACGGCGCATTATGGCGCAATACTGAATTGCTGCAGTCATGGGGTTTGTCTCATTATGATAAATGTATTACACATAATGCATCACAACTTATATATTGAAAGCACACACTAAAACAATAAATGTACAGTTATCTACTTTGGATACAAATTTAGTGGGTTCAAAGAATGGCGTTTCATCTTCACTAGACAAAAGACTGTTACTGTTAATTGATGAATATTGTACTTCACATAATGAAATGGTCATAACAACATTGTCCATACAGAAAAAGTAAGCGCTTAGTAATACATATACTATACTGGAAATTAGGGCATTTAACATAGAAAAGAAATAATTCTACAGAGTCCCATTGGTACACAATGCAACACATTACAATATGGCATATATCTGTAAAACAAAAATACCTGACAGAGAAAATACTGTGCATGGCACGTCATGTAACATAGAAAGAAAACTGTTTATACAAAACTAGAAAAGGCTATCACTTTAAAATAAAATGTTAATAAAAAGGCTTAATATCATATAAGCAGCTATGTGTAAATATGAGGAAAATGCATTATATTGCAAAGTAATTGGCATGAACCAAAAAAGCTGAAACAATTGGTCCTCAAGTTAAACATTGTTTAGTGTTTTAGTGAATACAGTTTGTTGTGTAAAAAAAACACTCAAAACAAAATAACTGAATCATGATCATCACAAATATTAACAAGCACAAGGCATCTAAAACCTCAGTTGTAATTTACGTTAATTTTGTTTAAAAAAAAAAAAACGGCTCTGTAGCAGCAATTAAAATACTGAAAGTCTATAAAAGGGGAGATTCACAGTTCCTTTGTAATGACACAGGTGCAAACAACCTTACAGCACAGCCAAGGTTGGAGGTACAAGGTCCAACTGTTTAAAAGTCATTAAAATGCACAACACAGTTCCAGAACAGACAAAGGCCAACCGAAATCAGAATCACACTGTATCACACCGTTAAACAACTCGCAAAAAATCATCTTTTCCTCAATATGATGCATTTGGAACACAAAGACCATTTGTGCAAGAACTCACTGAAACATCTATGAAATGCATCTCATTCACACAAAAACTACACACACACACAGTTCTCTTGACCTCTCAAGCGCCAAAAGCTTTAAACATCGCTACGGTTATTACAATACCAAAGCTGGACTAAATTAACTACAAAGCATACTGGTATATTTCAGTTCTGATAACAGATATAAATGTGTAAAAGGACAGAATATCTCCAAATAGGAATCGGAGTAATCCTTGGAAAAAGAAACTATCAATATGGAATGAAATTTGCATTTTAGACAGTGCATTATAACATTAAGCCCATTGTTTACATTTTAGCGTATAATGAGCAAAGATATTAAAGGACAATGTCTAGAACTTGGCCACTAAAAACCTGTCTAAACCGAATGACCATCATTCACAAGTTTGGGGTCAGTATGATTTTTTTAATCTTTTGAAAGAAGTCTCTTATGCTCACCTAGGCTGCATGTATTTGATCAAGACTACAATAAAAATAGTAATATTGTGAAATATTTTAACTCCAGTCTTCAGTGCCACATGATCTTTCAGAAAAAAATTTTAGGTGCTGATTTGTTGCTAAAGAAATATTTCTAATTATTATCAATGGTGAAAACAGTTATGCTGCTTAATACTTTTGTGGAAAGCATGATGTTTTTTTTTCTTTGATAAATAAAAAGTTCATAAGAACAGCATTTATTTGAAACAGAAATCATCTGTAACATAATAAATGTCTTTCATAATAATTAATTGTCCATTTTGATTCATTTAATGCATCCTTGCTGAATAAAAGTATTAATTTCTTTAAAAAAAATGACCCCAAACTTTTGAACAGCAGTGAATTTGACCTCAAAATCTAATAATAAAAAAATAATAATAATAATAATTTTTTTTTTGAAAAGAAAATGGGAGCTTATTTTATGAACAATAATGTTCCTATTACTGTAATGCAACTAATCTCAATCCTAAACATAATGCAAAAAAAAAGTATGTAAAGTATGTATACATGTACTGTGAAAATAATAAAAATCATTAAAAAAAAAAACAATTGCGTCTGGACAGTATTATTCCCATTACTGTATTACAATACTGAGAATCTACTGAGATTTATCCTTGAAGCAAACAAAAGTAAAACTTACAGATCAATATATCGACCCGGTTTTAGTGATATTTTGGGGTGAAATATGACCCAAACATGTGCTCCATGTGATTCCCCAGTGCTATGTAATATATGACGATGCAAATGGCAGAGGCACATTGGGTTTTTGCTATGACTTCTCAAAATGACATGGCCTTCAAAGCCAAACTTCCATGCAAGCAGTAAGGGGAGTTTATATTCTTATAAACTGACTACCTGATAAATGAGGATTTAAAATGGCGGTTTTACTTCACATCTTTCTGTCACAGATTATTTAAGGGAGCTGGCTATCTGTTTGCATGATTGATTTCTTCATTTAAAAAAATGCATGCATAAGCAACCTCAAACAATCTCGCAAGCAATCAACAAGAAGTGCATTTTGTGCAAATAATAAATGTGCACACCAACAGACAAATTTTGTGGCAATGGTTCTTAAAGAATCAGTTCACCCTAAAATAAAAACTGTCATCCTTTACTCACCCTCATGTCATTCCAAACCCGTAAGCATCATATGGCTTCAGAAGACTTGGAATATAACTCACAAGTCGCATGGACTGCTTTGGTCACTGTATATTTTCTGTTGGAAAAGAGCTTTGTGAGCATTCTTCAAAACATCTTCTTTTGTGTTCCACAGAAAAAGTCAGTCAAATGGGTTTGGAACAACATGAGGGTGAGTAAATAATGACAGAATGCTTATTTTTGGATGAACTAGTCTTTCAAAGTGGCTGAGACTGCTGATGAAAACCTGCATTCTCGTTTTTTCAAATCGACAAATACATTGGCTCTCAAGTCAGCAGGGAAATCCCAACTGCTGCATTGTACAGAAGTATAGAAAATCTCATTGTCTGACCTATCAGCAAGAATATTTGTGTAACAAGGCCCTTTTTTTCTCGCCAAAAGCATCTAGGAGCTTCGGACCCACCTTTAAAAGCAGCATCATCTTGATATCGTGTTTTTCCCAAATGTTTTAAAATACCCAGGGATTTAAGAAGGGTAAAAGAAGTAGACTTCAACAGCAGTGGAAAACAGTAACCACTGCAACTACGTAGTGGTTCCCAACAATACAACCACTTTGTATGCAATCCATGTTGCCCTCTCAGCCAGACAGAGTGGCCAAGTCTACTAGTTTATGCTGCAGCAACTCAAGTAATTGATGTTTTTCCCTTCTCCAGGCATGGGAGTGGAGTCGTTGTTGTCCAACGTGTTTTGCTTGGCCTCGCGGATCAGTTTGCAGGCCAGATCCAGAAAGAGCTTCTCCACGTTGTCCGATTCTTTGGCAGAGGTCTCCAGATAAAGCATGCTCTGCGCCTCCGCAAACTCCTCTGCTCTCTGCCGATGGACTTCTCGCTTATCGGCCAGGTCTATCTTATTCCCTGCAAACAATAACAGCAGTGAAAAGGGCTCAAATGCTCTGGTTACAAGGACATCAAATATGTGTTGACAGCTAGAAGGTCTAATGTAAGCCAGTTAGTTTGTTCAGTGACAAACAGCTCCAAAAACATATTAAACTAATGTTGATGGACAATTTCCTGCATTGGTTTACAGAGTGCATTGTGACCGACCGACCGACTTGGCAGTCAGACAGATCAATAGATCAAGATAGATAGACAGATGATAAGCCATATATTATGGCTATAATATCAAGGGTTAACAAGGGTTAGTTCACCCAAAAATGAAAATTAGCCCATTAATTACTCACCCTCAAGGCATCCTAGGTGTATATGACTTTCTTCTTTCAGATTAATCCATATTATATATATAATTTATATTAGTTATATTAAAAATTGTCTTTGCTCTTCCAAGCTGTTTAATGGCAGTCAGCGGGTGTTGCAGTTCATCAGTCCAAAAGAAGTTAAATAAAGTGCATCCA
>NW_015627262.1:264179-269936 GCF_001515625.1 Sinocyclocheilus rhinocerous
TTGCAGTTCATCAGTCCAAAATAAGTGAAATAAAGTGCATCCATCCATAATACAAAGTGCCTCACACGGCTCCGAGGGGGTGGGGGGTGGGGGGGTGTTGAACAAAGGCCTCCTGAAGTGAATCGATGCGTTTTTGTAAGAAAAATAACCATATTTAAAATGTAATAATCAATTTAATCTAGCTTGTGTTCAATGTTGTACATGGAAGCAGCCGTAGAGGAAGATGACGTAAGACATCGGCGTTGCACATGCGCCGCTCAGAAGTGACAAACGCGGAAGCGCAGGAGAGAGATCAAAACAAAACAACGGTCACGAATTAGAAGTACAAAACGAGGATTTGTAAAGAAGAATGTCAGAGGATTTCGATATAAGCCAAGAGGAGACTGGTTTTCCTTTGCTAAAGTAAGGAAACTTTGCTCCTGTAAACAAACGTTGGTTTTCACGAGACTCAGTGGCGCATGCGCAACGCCGACATCTTACGTCATCTTCCTCTACGGCTGCTTCCATGTACAACTGTTGGCGCAAGCTAGATTAAAATGATTATTACGTTTTGAATATGGATATTTTTCTTACAAAAACACATCGATTTGCTACAGGAGGCCTTTGTTCACCCCCCCGGAGCCGTGTGAGGCACTTTTTATTATGGATGGATGCGCTTTATTTCACTTCTTTTGGTCTGAAGCACTGCAACACCCGCTGACTGCCATTAAACAGCTTGGAAGATCAAAGTCGATTTTTAATATAACTCCGATTGGATTCATCTGAAAGAAGGAAGTCATATACGCCTAGGATGGCTTGAGGGTGAGTAAATAATGGGCTAATTTTCATTTTTGGGTGAACTATCTCTTTAAGTAGTTTGTAAATGCATCAATAAACATGAAGCTTACTGTACTCGTGCTCCTATACTGAACAACTGTTACTAAAATTAGCCTGTGGCCTACTGTGTAGTAGAGTTAATCTGACAATCTTAAGGAAACATGACCTTCTCGAATTGAGGACAATATGTGTCCACATGCCATTGATTTTGAAATTTATATCATCACTCTATATACTGTAGCTAAAAAAACGAACAGCTAAAAGAAAAATAATTTGTTTTATTATGAGAAAATGGTTCAATTAAAACTTGAATACTCACCTACTAAGATTGTCACTACTTGGTTGTTGGCATACTGCTCAATCTCCCTCAGCCACTCAGGAAGGCACCGGAAGGAATCTTCACAGGTGATGTCGTAGGTGAGAATAAGGGCATTGGCACTGCGGTAGTAACTCTGGGTAATTGAGCGGAACCGCTCCTGCCCGGCCGTGTCCCAGATCTGGAGCTGTGGGAATGAGCGGATCAAATAATCAGTGAAGTCACTTAGCACTTCTTGCAGAACCCAACACAAACTACAGCTTTCATTAGCAGGAAGTGCACTGAAATGCGGAAAAATGCCCAGAGGTGCACAGACACAAGGGCTAAATCAGTCAGTGTTCCAGTGGTCTTAATGGCTCTTTTTCACTGTGTGGTATGACTCGGCTCAGCTCAGTTTGCGTTTCCCCTGCAGTTCAGTACTGCTTTAGAGTAGGCGGGATTATTCACATGTCGTTATAGTTGCACCGTCTCTACTTCCGCGACTCCTGAAAAACTTTTTCATTCCGTGTCGCCCCATCAAGCTCTCGCTGGATCCGCTCCTCTGCTATCAACGAGGGAACGTCTGTACTTCCTCAACAGACAAACAAAACGCCAATTTTTGGTTGCGGACTACTTTGTCAATCATCTTGGTACTTTTCTGGACCTTGAACGTTGTAGTTACTTCTTGCTGTCTATGGGATTTTTTGGGTGAACTAACCCTTTAAATCTAGCGGTTCTGTAGTGTCTCTGTTGTAAGTTCAGTGACGCAGGTAGTGACGATTCTCTCAGGCCAATCAGTGATCAGCAGAGTTTACACGTCACGTTTTGGTAACGGTACGGTCCTGTTTTTATACAGTCTATTCGGTTCACTTGGAACCTCAATCGAGGTGGTACTAAAAAAAGTACCAGGTACTGTACCCAGTGGAAAGTGGAAACCCCCCCCAAAAGTGAACCGTACCGTGCCGTACCATGCAGTGGAAAAAGGCCATTATTTATAAATTGATGCTTACTAAATTTCAAGGCCAAGATTATTCACATGTATACTGTTAAAAAAAGATATATAACACATATTGTCCTGAATATAAGTAGCATTATTTTTATCATCTGAATCATGCAGTTACTTATATTCCAAAGTGACTTAAATGGGTCCTATTATGCTTTTTCACTTTTTCAACTTTAGTTAGTCTGTAATGTTGCTGTTTGAGCATAAAAAAGATCTGGTCAAGCACACAAAATGTGCAAAAAAGTATTTAAGTTTATTTGTATAGTGCAGTGGTGGCGAACTCCGGTCCTACAGAGCCACAGCCCTGCAGAGTTCAACTCCAACCCTAATTAAAACTCACCTGCCTGTAGCTTTCTAGTAACCCTTCAGACCTTGATTAGCTTGTTCAGGTGCGTTTGATTAGGGTTGAAGCAAAACTCTGCAGGGCTGCGGCTCTCCAGGACTGACGTTCGCCACCCCTGGTATAGTGGTACATTGTCCACACCGGTAGTGCCCGGCTGTTTCAGTTTCGTTTTAAATAAATTAGTTTAGGTTTGACACTTATAATAAATGTTGTTTATAATGAATGGCATAACTTGTTTTATACATATCTGTTCCATTCCTGTTCTGTTCTGAATAGTGTTCAATTTAAAGGATTTGTTTTGGAGTGAGCAGAACTAAAACACAATGTTGTTTTATTTACCAATATTTCAAATAATTTCTGAAAGTAATATTATAATGTGATTTTAATGTGGATATAATGTGACCAATGCAATTTTGACCCAGTGCGACTAGTGAGGCGTGACTTCCATATCAAAATGATTTTTTTAAATGACTTAATATAAAATATACACTGAAAACTAAAAATTAATTCAAATAAAATGAAAACTATAAATAAAAAATAAAGTACTTCAAGTCACTATTTATTTATTTATTTATGTATGCATGCATGCATATGCAATTACCACTATATTCCAATCAAATTTCCACACAGTTACCTAAAAACTAAAGAGGCTTACCCACCTTCACTTTCACTCCTTTTATTTCCACAGTTTTAATCATGAAATCAACTCCAATGGTGGCACCTTGTCCAGGAGGGAACAGCCCCTTGGAAATGCAAGATGCAGATGTTTAAATGCAATGATTATTATAAAATTATAATTATCAGTGACCGCAAATTCTATAAAAACACGGACACATTGCAAACCTCTAGTGTTGTTGCAGTATTATAGGTAATGCAATGAGTTATTCCACACACCTGAGTGAAGCGTCGGACGAGGCAGGTTTTGCCCACTCCTGCATTTCCTATCAGCACAATTTTGAATAAGTAATCATAATCCTCCATCCTCACGCTCAGCTGAGGGAACATGAATGAAGAGAGAGAGAGAGACAGGCGGATAATATGTGGGTGTTAAGAACTACAATGCAAACTACACATGGCTGAGCAACATCCCTCTGATAAAACACTGTTTCAACTAAAAGAGCTGCAGCAGCCCTTACAGAACAAACATTTCAATGACACCAGTGATGCATTACTGAGAACAAACGAGGGAATAAACTACGCCTGATGTCTCTAGGGACCATTTTTTGCTGGCCATTCTTTAATTTATTAGATCAACAGTGCATCTGCCTCTGTATTTCACTACACACATTGGCAGTGTTTGTTTCTGAAGTGTTGCTATAGGAGAAGCTGCTATGCATGTGCTCGAACGCTGCTGTTGCCAAGGCCTATGGCAGGATGCTGTGAGGACCGCAATAAAAACACAAGGAATAAAGAACAACTCCCAGAGGCCTGTCAACACACATGCATACACGCAAACACACTTTCAACAGCTAATTAAGAATTATGGTGGATGTAAGCATACAAAATGTAAAAGAAATACAACTGAAAATTGGAAGTTGAGCACAAACAGACCTTTTAAAATACATTTTTGATTCAATAAACAGTTGACTGAATTAGCTGCAAGAATAAACATTCCAACGTTACACAACCATGTCATCACCACTGCAAAAATCATTTTCTCTGGCATTCGTTTTGTAATATTTAAAAAATAATAATAATAATAATACTATATTAATTTAATTATCTATTATTGTTGTTGTTGTTGTTGTTATTCACTACTGCAAATATATTTAATCTCACATTCATTTTGTATGTAATTAATATTTATTAAAAAATAACAGTAAAGACAATTATTAGTTGAGGTCATGCTCAGAGTCACAATTATATTTGATCGTTTTGCACAATTTATTGCCATTTAATTTGCATTGTTTAATTTGCTTTTTATGCTGGTTAACCCTCACATTACCACATATCGCAACAACATGAACATAACTTTTTACTCTCATAGAATGAATAACAAACCTTCTAAACTGTATTTCATTTTCATCCAGAAATCAACATGTTGAAAACAGATGAAATATAACTTCACTCTTCCTTAAATATTAAATGTTATGACTGCAATATGTGCTACATGGGAATAATAAGGATATTAAATAGCAGAACAGAAAAAAACAATACTTTATTGATCCCTACTGGGTATAGATGAAAACATATCTGATATGCAATACCTCAAAGCAGAAAACTGAAATCTGATATGCAATATCTCTGAGCAGAGCGAAAGATAGTAAAGACATAGATGTGGCCTAATTCTTTCCCTTTATATTTAGACCCTTTATAAATAGTGAAAACTGCACATTTTATTTTATGATTAAATAAAACCAGCAGGCACAATGTTCTCCATTAGCTAGCAGGATGCTCCACACATTAAAGGTCACATTAAATCATCTTTACACTTACCAAATGCAGGGGATTCACCCCACTGCTTCTATTATTCCGAATGCATTCAGTCTTTTCTTCAGGCTTATAATCTAAGCGATAATAGCAACCGTGCAGCGCCAAGAGCTAGAGCAACCTCGGCAGATTTTCGGCTCCGGTGTTGCACAATGATCGCAGAGTTTCCTCGGCTTTTTTGACAATGACGTCATGCTGCTTCCCCAGTGGAAGCCGAGTCCGGAAAACATCGCCGCTGCATTCTGGGATTTGTAGTTCAAATTTAACCAGTGTAAACGGCAAAATAGAAAGGCAGGGGGGAACAAACAAGTTAAAAAAGTTAAAGAGTTGAAGAATTGATTTGATTTGATTTGATTTAAATCTCTCTGTTCGTACTTCATTTGCTTAAATTCCCATTCGGCCAAAAAATACATTTTCTAAATCAAAATATAGCTACAAAAAATGACCAACAATATATTTGCTAAAATAGTTATGCTAGTATTTTAAAATAGTTATCTGCTAGTATAGTTATAAACAAATATAGTTAAATAAAGTAAATATATCCCCCTCCATATATTGCAATCCATGAAAATACATTTACATACTGTATTTGTCTATAACATGTCTGAAAATATAACACATTTGAATAAAAATAAACAAAGAACATGTTCCAAAAAATTACAGTACATAAAATACATTACAATACATACAAATAATTAATCATAATGACATCAATATGAATCTAGTTCTGGTCTAGTTCCATCCACATTTGCATTTAGTCTAAATGTAGGCTACTGTAAGACTGGAAACGTACACTGAAATGCATTTTGAAATTATATGAAAGTTGAAACTAAATATTTCCAATTTCATATATATATATATATATATATA
>NW_015627262.1:270181-285904 GCF_001515625.1 Sinocyclocheilus rhinocerous
TCTCTCCGGAACACTTAAATCCGCCATGTGTTTCTCACCGGACCTGTTTTTCATTTCCACCTAAACATTGCCCTAGATTTCCTCTAGGAGGTGATATGGAAAGTTAAGTGTCAAAAGGGTTTATGACTTTAGAAGAGCCCGGTATTTGGCGAAATGGGCCTTCTGCCTGACGAAGCGAAAGTTTTGCGTCCTCCGGGGATCGTCAACAGAAATTCAGTGTGGTTCGGGCTGTGCGGCTGGGCGACCGCAATGCTGCACAACAGTTTAAACCGCAGGCCTGCGCTCAAAGCCGGTGAGAACACATCTACACCAATGCAATTATAATAAATTATATCTGTAACATCAACATATTGTAATTTAATTGTATAATAATAATAATAAAATGCGTTCGTGGTTTGCACAAATGAACTGCGGTACAGTGATAATTTAACATTTATGTGGTACTGAATGAATGCCACATTCATATACCTTGATATTTACATGGTAACGTTACCTCATCAAAAAATGCCATGGTTACTATTATTTTTATTACCTAGATCAGTGGAATTGCTGTTGCATTCCTTTTTATTACTTAAAGCATTAACATTGCTTGTGACCGCATATGCAAAATGTGATGTAAAATTAATGCAGCAGTAATACCAGCTTTAATGCATTTACTTTTCAAAAAACATCAACAAATTTAATTCCCCTCACCAATTAAGTTAGCAAAATTTGGAATGAAAATTAAAACATCAATTGTATTCTAAAACATCAAGCATTCAATTTGATTATGCAAACATATATTTGAATGTCTAATGTTTTTCTTTCTTTTTTATTATATATATATATATATATATATATATATAATTTTTTTCCCCTTTTTTTTCCAGGTGTTCACCGCCAAGCGCTGTTCATAACTGTTGGATGGTTCATTGGTTATCATCTCACAAAGTATGAGAATTATAAATATGCCACATTGGACAGGGACATGAATGAGTACATCCGGCTGCATCCTGATGAATTTCCAGAGAAAGGTAACAGCACATGGAAATCCAGCCACATTATAGTGTGTTATTTTCTGTCTTGACATTTTCTTTATTTTCAAGTTGTGTGTCGCCACAATACTTTGTCTTTCAACTTTTTTATTTCACTTTCTCAAACCAGAACCGAAGACATTTGCTGAAATCGTGGAGCCTTTTCATCCAATCCGTTGAAAGGATGTAGTTGTCACAAGGAATGTGAAGACTACAGTTGCAAATCAAATCTGGTTGATCAAAATAATCCGAGTTTACTGTTAAAATACACTTATATTGATTTATTAAGTTGTGTCCTCAATGTCATTAAACTATTTGAAAAAAAAATAAATCTGATTTTTTTAAAGTCATTTTTTCCAATGAACAATTGGTTTTTACATTACCAGATTATTTTAATTTTATGGATCATCAAAACAAAACAAGATCATATTTTACCCACCCTCAAAAAAAAAACAAAAAAAAAATGCAAAATGTCTAATTTGTATTCCGTGGAAGATATACCGTTTGAATGACAGTTCTTTCATTTTTGGTGAACAACTGCTTTCACAATTAGTTTAGTCTTGTTCATGTGTGTATGTGGGATACTGATTATGCATCTGATGTCCTTCAAAGTGTGTTTGGCATAATGTCAGAAAGCATGTTACAAAGACATGCATAAACAAGGCCATCAGAATCTCTGAAATGATTGTTCAAATAATTGTGACGGCACTGAACAGCATGACATTTGAGACTGCTTTCATGTCACAAATGATTTCAGCTAGACTTTGGCATGGATATTGTACCGATAGCCTGTCTCATGAAATAATGAGCAATCCCTGGAATTTTGCAACTGATTCAGTTGCTCTTGGTTTACTTTGGAAGGTTTCATCTATTTCTCATTTGACATAAATTCAGTTAAAAACTGAATTATTACAGTAAAAGGAGCAATATAAGCAATATTATTATAGGACTTTATGTAAAGGTATTGTGTGTGTGTGTGTGTGTGTGTGCGCGCATCAGGGTTATTGTTTAATACAAAATTATTAAAAGTATTTTTTGTTAATTGAAATAAAATAAATGATTAAAAAAACTAGAAACGTTACTTTGGCAACTAACTGAAGTAAGTTTAAGATGAAGCACTAAAATTACTAACTAAAACTGAAAAAAAATTCTCACTTTAAATGAGACTCATTAAATATGATATAAATAATACTAAAATAACACTGGTGTACACAGTAATTTGGCAATATTACGTCAATTGTCTTTTATTATTGGCTTAAATTTGTAACATCTCAATGATTTCACTAGCCCGTTCTGCTTATTTTGACTGACATTTTAATATGTGAATTCCTTTTACAATATATGATACGCAAATGATGTACAGTTAAATCAAGTGAAGGCCTTTAAAGTGTTTCAGTGATCTTGATTATGTACTATACAAAATTGTGTTAATTAAACAACGAATCTCATAACCTAATACACTGCAACCCCTAATATTGGAGGGAAACAGTTTGTCTATTTTAAATTGTAGAAATCTCCAGAGGGATTTCCATTTACAATTGTTCACTAATAATCTGTGTACAGAATGTAAACCCAAATCACAAGCCAAATATAACGGATGTGTAAAAAAATATAAAATTTAAATATTAAAGAAAAAAATATTTTAAATACAATTCTGAAACAAAATCATTTGTAATGTTTTTAATTGCATGTCACATAGATGGTGACAAGGATGTAAACAGCTTTCCAGGTAATTGCAACCACCCAAGATGGATGTTTTCTCAAGATGTGCTGAATCCTAACGGCTGATCCCGATGATGTCCAAGTATTTCTCAGTCAAGTTCTGGGACTTCTTCGTGAGCGTTGCCATGACTGTGAACAGGCCTCGCAGATGGAAGTGGAAAATCTCTTCGGGTTCGGCCTCCAGCAGAGGCTCCAGGCCTTTGTGCAGGGTGGCGTGACTCTTGGCTTTGGCATCGTCATGTGGGATGAGGCCGCTCTCCACCGTGTTCTTGATGGCTTTCAGCAGAAGGTAGTACTCGTACAGGTCCATGCTGTTGTCGGCGGCCTCACAGTCCGAACCGTCATCGTACGGCACATCTCTGAGGAGGCTGGGAAGCAGGACGGTCTGCTCCATATTGTGCACTACTGTGCCGTAGCGCCTCAGGGCCAGCAGCAGAGAGTTTCGGCTGAACTTGGCATCGACAGACTGCATGGTTGTTGGAGGTGGGTTTCAGGCTGAGGGCGTCTCTTGATTAGATGGTGTAGCAGCCGGGGCCTGGATGCAGTGCAAAATCTGAAGAAAGAGGCTCTTTTTATAGCGTGTCTGACAGGGGCCGCATGGAGCAGTTATGCAACATAGTGGCCTGATCTGCTAGTGGTTGAGTTCAGTTAAAGCAGTTAAAGCACCCCCCCCCTTATTTCTTCACAGCGTGACATTCTGGCTGCCATGCTGAGACCGAGCAGTTTACTGAAGGCCACTAACCCCAGAATGGTCATTTACATCAGACCATCCCTTGTGAATAAGAAGTGTGCTTAAATGTGTACTCGTAGTGTACTTCAAGTCTAAAAAGTATATTTAAAAAAAAACTGTAGAAAGTGCAGATAATATAAGCTTAAAACTGAAATAAAAATAAATCAGCATTTTGTAATAATGTCCAATTAAAAGTTTGACTTTAAAGTACATTTTAAATCATTATGTTTTAAAGATCAGTTGTCATGCTTTAAAGAAGTACAATTATTTTGATGTGTTGACTAACGTAATAAAGCACAGGTAAAGTACTTGATTATAATGTTAACTGTAGTGTGTCATTTGATATTACATCTGTTAATATATGTTATCTGTACTAAATTGCAACCTCATCCTAACAAATGTGTAATTACAAATATATTTAAATACATCGCATACAAGTTTCAATAGAAAAGACATTAAAGTATGTTTTAGTTTAATGCTTGTGTACATTCAACAGTACACTTTAATCATATTTCGAAGACAATAAAAGTAAATATGAAATTACATATAATGATGTACTTAAGTTCTATTTCAGTGGGTAAAAAAGCACTCTTAAATGAATTTTAGTTTAATTATAAATAACATGCAATTAAACTGAAAATTAATGGTAACATCTAAATTAACTAGTTTATTTCACTCTAAAATACTATTTAAAATCACTTAATCTAAATGCATTTATTTATACCAAGACAAAGAAATATGGGTTAAATCAGAAAGAAATAGCTCTTAAAGGTAACAATTGCATGTTTTTTTTTTACAGTGTATTCTACTTGTTTTCCACAACGGATTTATTTCTCAAATCAGACAAGATTTCTTCAAGTGATAACACTGTATCATACATGGAGAAGCTATCAGCTGATAACTAAAGACGTTATATGCATCAATGTTGCATTGCTTATTTGTCTATGATCCTACAGCACTGAAAAGCTATAAATGGAAAGATAAATATAATCTAAAAGTCTATTTCTAATCAATTAGAGTGCAATGACATTCAAGGTCAGATCTGTTTGGATTAGCTCTGAACTGTGATTGCACATGTACAGATGCAACCAGACCGTACAACATCACTCATATTTGGAAATAACTAAAGTCAAATTGTTTGCACAATGTCTGTGATGAAATAAATGTTCAGACTTCATCATTTATTGGAACATAAAATGGGGTTATGATATCTCTTTAATCAGACGTTTGGCATTGCAAGTTAAAGTTCATTTCTAAGAGTTAAGTTTTTCCAAGTGTTTCCCAATAAAATATTATATGTAATATTTTATATAATATTTATAATGTTTTAACACTGCTGTGCTGCATACAGCAGAAGCATAGAATGACTAGGGTCCGTGAAGTGAAAATATTTAATATGAATAAATAATAATAATAATAATAATAATAAAATGTTTGTAAAGTTAGTATTTTCTTACCAAAAAGACAACAGTGCAGTGAAGAGCTTAAGATGAAATATGACACATTTGATGTGTAAAGAAAATAAAGAAGTATGAAGGTAAACATCACTTGTGAGCAGGATATTTTTATGCATCATTTCCAAGCTGCAGATGATGCAAATATGTGAAAATATTATTATATTTTGTGTATTTAGAATATATAAAATGTCAGAAGCTAAATTAGCAAGACATTTTTATTCCAAAAATGTTCAAATGTTTAGTCACCATCATTTTATATCACAGAATGCTGTTATACATAATACATGATCTGAGATGTGGTGGAGATGAAATTGTGTTGGAAATTTTTATAGCTTTCAGTATAAAAAAAAAGTACACTTTTGGACATTGTTCAGAAAAAAGTGTGTACACTGCTGGACATTGTTAGTGGACATATTAAATTAGTGAGATTATGAAACATGTTTCAAGAGTGTTTGAATAAATGGGTCAATTATGACAAATTTCATTTTGGGGGGAGAATTATCCCTTTAAGACTTCCGTTTGAGGCACAGTAATAATACTTGCCACAAGATGGCAGTCTGCCATCGATGTAATTAGTCTCTTGCATTTTCAACAAATATTTCTTCTTCTTTTTTTTTTAAATAACAACAATAATAACAAGAATGCTATAGTGCGAGAATTGGCACTTAAAATAAAGTGTGACCAACCTGTCAACCAATTTCCAAGCTCTTTTGTGTTTACTCAACTCATCATCTCTTCCCTCTCTTTTTTCTCTCACAAGGTTTCACAGATACAGATAGTGTTTGTTGCAAACACAAGCAATCTTGCACAACCTTGGCATCATTTATTTTTCTGTATTGTCTGTCTTATGACCATCTAAGAGCCCTATCCATCATGACAATGAGGCACTCCTCTTTCATGCAGGGAGCGCCTGTACCCAACAGGATCCCAAAGAGAGGAAAGTGGAAGCAGCAGAAGCCTCATCAAACCTTTTTGCCCCAGGGAGCCAGGTACCCACAAGGAGCACCCAGGTCTGACGGGTCTCCTCAGGGAGCACTGGTGCACGGAAGGACCCCGCAGAGAGCTCCCATGGCTGCCAGGGACCCACATGGAGCACCTGTGTCTGCTGGGTCCCCGAAGAGAAGGAAGTGGAAACATCAAAAGACTCAAGCTTCTACAGAGGGAGCTTGGTTTCCACAGGGAGCACCCATGCCTGCTGGTTTCAGGCAGGGAGGAAAGTGGAGGCAGCAGAAGCCTCGGGCTTATGTCTTACAGGGAGCACTTACAGGGAGGCTGCTGAAAATTTACGTCACTTCCTGTTTGTTGCTGCCGCGTGTTTTGAGTCTGAGCTCCGTCAAGTTAATTCCTTATCATCTATTTTTTATCCTAATATCAATTTTATACACCATCATTTTCGTTTCTATAACGTGTGAATATATCCCCTATCGTATTCTACAACAAAAACAATCAGAGCGCCTTGTTATACTAGCTTTATTTTGATTTCCCGAGTCCGCTATTAGCTTATAGCCCATTAGCATCACCAGCGTGGTTGCCGCTAATCTCGCTTACATTACTAATACTCTATTCACAAACATTACCATTGTTTTACACACTGTTACTTGGGAGGCCGTGGAGAAGCAGGGTCAGCTGAGGGAGCGGAGAGCCGCGCTGGAAACATCCGGGGCTGATGCTCACAAGTCCGGGGTAAGTATACATCACGCCACTAACACTCCCACCAACTCTACTCCATGTGTTTCTCTGCACAGGCCCCGTGCACCCAGGACGCGATCTTCCCAGGTGTCCTTCACTCCGGCGCCAGGACACCACGGACCCTGGGTATGATCGCTCCCCCTTCCGCCGCCTCCGGTCTTCGAGATCTCCACCCGGAACCGCTTCGCTCCCCTCCGCGAGACGGAACGCGACGCTGTGATCGTCGGAGACCCTGGTGCTCGTGTTCTCGATGTTTCTGCGCAGATACCCTGATACCAAGCTCCCTCCTGAAGGGCGACGAGAGCCCCGGAGCGGTCATGCTGCACGCGGGGGTTAACGACACCAAGCTGCGGCGACAGAGACATTGAAGAGGAACTTCAGGAGCCTGATCGAGACGGTACGCAGCACATCTCCCGCGATGACGATCATCGTGTCATGACCGCTTCCCACATATCGACGAGGAAACGAAAGGTTCAGTAGACTTTTTGCTTTAAATGAATGGTTATTGTCATGGTGTAAAGAACAGAAACTGCTCTTTGTTAATAATTGGAATCTTTTCTGGGAGCGTCCTAGGCTTTTTCGCGCTGATGGCCTGCACCCCAGCAGAGTCGGAGCAGAACTCCTGTCGGACGACATCTCCAGGACGCTACACTCCACATGACTTGTAAGTCAATTCTCAAATAACTGCTATGATGGCTTTTGTTCTACCCACTTAAATGATAGAATTACTTGCGCTGTCCAATCTATAAAGACTGTGTATGTTCCCCGAATAGTGAGGTCAAAATATAAATTTAATGCAGGCTCTAGAAAAAATCTGATCATGATTAAAAGCAGAAACATTTAAACTAAATGAACAAAAAACATTTTAAAAGTTTGGGCTCCTAAACATTAGATCACTCTCACCCAAAGCAGTTATTGTAAATGAAATGATCACAGATAATCGTTTTGATGTACTCTGCTTGACTGAAACCTGGCTAAAACCAAATGATTATATTGGTCTAAATGAGTCTACTCCACCAAGCCACTTAAATGATAGAATTACTTGCGCTGTCCAATCTATAAAGACTGTGTATGTTCCCCGAATAGTGAGGTCAAAATATAAATTTAATGCAGGCTCTAGAAAAAATCTGATCATGATTAAAAGCAGAAACATTTAAACTAAATGAACAAAAAACATTTTAAAAGTTTGGGCTCCTAAACATTAGATCACTCGCTCGCAAAGCAGTTATTGTAAATGAAATTATCACAGATAATAGTTTTGATAGCTGGCGGTTATTAATAGGAGGCTGTGTTTCCTCCTCTTCTGACCAGGTAATTGCTGCTTGCATCAACTGCACAAAACTTAAATCAAAACAAAATCTCAAAGCTCAGCCTTAACTCTGCGTTTCATCTCTCATCAGCATCCGTCACTCTATCTGGCTTTCGGCGCAGAACACGATAAATTTTTTCCCGAAGGTCATATGCATAGGAGTGTATTGTTTCTCCATAGTATCTCAATAGGTGTCAAGGAGAACTGTGAAGATGTTGTCAACAGACTCCTCTTTTCCATCCATCATGAACTTCACTGTGGCTTTGGCCTCATCTTTTAGGTGCTGTTTCACCAGCTCAACCCAGTCCTCAGTGGGCACTCTCATGACCTGAAATGCAGACTTCATCGATGCCACCCATTCTTCAATACTCAGCTCTCCTGGTTTTGACACGCAACCAGTGAAGTCAGGGAGCTTCCGGTCTCAAGGGATATAAATGGCAGCTGGGGTTGTTTGTGCAGAGGCCTGACTCTCAATTACAATCTTTGCTAGGGGTAGGGCTTCTCTCTGCTCTGCCCTGGTTTCACCAGGGGCCCCTGTCTGCTCAGCAAACCTCCTCTGAATCTCTGCCATTTCTCTTTTTAGTTCCTCCAGCTCAGACATCTTCTAAATGTGCCTACTTCGATCTTGTTTGTGAAGCCACTTTTGTAATGGGTGTATTTAGCTCGTTATGTAGGGGAAATCGATTACGGCTGCCCTGGAAGTCTGAACGATGAAGGGATCTTGGTCCCCACTCTCCAAGCTTTTTAGTCTTTTTACGCACTAATGTGTGTATGTGGTTTCTTACCTTATTGTGTTAAGACACTACTGATCGACAAGACTAGGCTTCAGGTATGGTAATGTTACACAGTGGCTTTCTGAAGTGAAAGTGCATATGTAAGACACAGTCTAATATGCTCCTCCCTACCCAGATCTAATAAAGTAAGTGAGACTCCCCTAATCCCTGACAGCTCTCAACAAAAAGGTACACTGCTAAGTGTAAAAGAAATTAAACAGTATTTATTTGTTATTTTATATTCTTTTTATGATTAATTATTACCTCTGTTTGAATAATCAATTAATGAATGTAATAAGAATTTAATCTCCTTCAATGCAAGTTGAAAAACTTTTGACTTGTAGTATGACAAATCCCTTATGAAACTTCAAAATGAAAACACTTGCAATTTGTCAATTTGTAAACCCACTTGGAACAAATTCTCACAGTTTCAAATGATCACCTTCAAACAATCACATTTGAAAAAAAAAGTGTTTACTCACAGTTCACATCACGTTCTGTAAAATCCACTTGAATTGCCACAGTTCACTGTTTATCAGTTCAGTCATCAAAAACAATTAGAAAAATACCTCAAAATACCTCAAATACTTCTAAAATTCACTCAACTTGTTAAAGATGTTCCCAGATAAAATGTCTCAAAACGGATTAAACTGGAGATGACTCAAATTGATATGTCACTTTGATGGCAGGGTAGCAAAAGAATCAGCAAATTCCAATCGTCTAAAAGTAACATCTCTGCATCAACTGTGTCATGCAGCGGTCTCGGTCTCACATGCTCTTACACATGCGGGAAACTTAAATACACATGAATAGTCCTGTTAAAACATTAGTTCTTGGTGCTGCCTTTCAATCAAAATGTGTAAAGTGCAAAACGCAGCAAAAAATATGTAACAAGTCTCTTCAGATGACAATAATTAAGCAGAGTTTGCACTTAAAGCGTACTCACAGCTTTCGTGGCCTTCACCATATATCACTGCGTCATTCTAGCAGCCAACACATTCCACGGAAAATGAAAAAGACCCTTTTCCGCTATGAAACATGGGTCACTGTTCAGACTATCCCTAGGGTGACCATATTTTAGTTTTCCAAAAAGAGGACATTGGGGGCGGGGGGCGGGGAGCTGGGGTGTGGTTGATTGGTGGTTAAAGTAGTGCCCAAAGTAGCGCCCAAAGTAGTGCAATGGCCATATCTCAAATATCAAAACTCAAAATATGTCATTTCCATAACTAAAATACATATTTTACAGTCACTGTTATGCATATTGAACATAAACACAACTAAAAAGCTTCCTACCAGTGGCCCTCCTTCACAAAACTTAACAGCACAGTTTAGGTAGAATGCTAAATGTTTCAATACAAGTCAAATGTAATTTATGCAACATTTCAAACCTTTAACCCACGGGGGAAAATCAACCCATGGCAACAGTTTAAAAGTAGCCCAATTCCATCAGAAAAAAAATGTGTACTTGACAACCCTACATCCCAAACGGGTCGCCGTGATTTTGTCAAGTAAGACATGTTCCTGGATCAACATCTTGGTTACACTTTATTTCGATAGTCCACTTTAGACATTCTATTAACTATAAGTAACTTTGTAACTACATGTCAACTAATTCTCATTAATCTGCATCTACATGTCTACTAACTCTCAGAGTAGACTGTTAGGGTAGGTTTAGGGTTAGTAGAATAAGTTGACAGAGAAAGTGTTAGAAGATATTAAGCAGACAGTCTACTAATACTCTACTAACTGCTAGTTGACATGTAGTTGCAAAGTTACTTACTGTTAATAGAATGTCTAAAGTGGACTATCGAAATAAAGTGTTACCAACATCTTTTGTTGATCCTGGATTGACATTACTGTCCAAAAATATAGACCTAACCCAATCCCTACCCTAAACCTAATTTATTCCTAAAATCAGAGGGAAATTATAGGTGAATAACAAGGGTGTAGAAGCATCTAACCCTGATTGTAAGCCTAAAACTGACTTTTCTAGAAAACTTATGCCTCAATTCTGATTGGTTGACTGGATGTTGATCTGATTGATAGACACAAGGCTGTTGATCCAGGAACATGTTGTACTTGGTGAAATCACGGTCACCATCCAACACGAGCTGCAGGAGTCAGATTTCACTGATCATGGGTTGAGTGGAGAGATGGCTGACCTGACCTGGAGGATTTGCTGCTCAACAGGTCCTGAGCTCATTGACAAATATCTGATCTTCCTTTACACAGAGTGCGCGTGATCGCTAAATTAAAAGTGAAAGTGAAAAGTGAGTCCTCATTCAAAAGAGATTTAAATACTCCGCAATACGCATATTGATGGCGGCTGATTTGTGAAATAAAATATGCCATATATGTTTGCGGGAGCTGGTAGGACTGGACACAAAATTCATGAGAGCAGCGATAATGGTCAGAAATTCAACGTGAGCGGGATTAAGAAAACAGTCCCTCGCAGGGCTCTAATACAAAAACGCACACAATGAATGGCGACTGTAGAAAGCAAAAAGACATTTTGGGCGATTTAGAAATCCTGGCCGGACGCATTTTTTTCAGTCCGAAAAGAAGACATGTCCGGGAAAAAGAGGATGTATGGTCACCCTACTATCACTTAGTGCTGTCATCCTTTATCCAACTTAAGCATCGATAATCGATAAGTATATACCCGTTACATATATCTTATTCTTTATAACCAGTCATGATTACCACTTCCTGCAACAGCAAAACACCCCCATAACACGACTGCATCTTGCAAGTCTTTGCCAATACATTGCAGGTTTTTCTCAGTTGCTCTGATCAAACATTTTATGTTGTTGAGATTTTTCTTCAACACCCTCAAAGGTTTTCTGGTACAACACATTTTAAGCTAAGAATAAGACTGCCAGCTGTGTCTCAGGTGATATGTGAAAAAAAAGTTAACTATTTCATAAAAGCATGAAATTTGTTACACTTGTATAGTTTGCAGCCCTGAACATTTTCAGAAATGGCGCCATCACAAAAACGACTCGTGGTCGCCTTGGCAGCCATTTTACTTTCCGCCATTACCAAATTATGTGTTTTATATTATATCTCCTGAATCAAACATGATAACATAAAAAAGGTGATGTCTACCCATATGTTTTCATGGTCAAGGATTACAATGATATCATATGCAACAACATAAACTGTTGAGGGGAATAGTTAATGGTGAATTCAGTGACGTGATAAGAATTACAATGAAATCGCAGTATCTGAGAAGATGCAGAATGAAATTTCAAGCATGCAAACTTAATTTAGAGACAAAGAGTTGCCTATTATGTTAGTGTCCACAAGGGGGAGGCATTTATTTCAGTTGATACTTCCAAAGTCCCTTTAAGACAAGTCATTTCACTCGGCGGCCATCTTTGAAATGCTTCTCGGGCATGTAAGTGCAGCTCCTATCTCTTTAAATGGGGAAACATCAAATTCTCCAAAACTGTTTTCCAAGCTTACGATTAAATTTCATATTTGAAATCACCAATGAAATCTGAAAAAACTGTCTCCTAAATGTTGATTCTTATGCTCCAATAGTGTTAAAAAAAAAGCTTATTTTTCAGGCTAGAGCAACCAGTGCACATACGCAGTCCTAAGCGCGCGTCTCCAGAATGCTAACTATTTCTATAGCAACCAAGACTTTTAACGGCAGCTGCAGTGACGCAACGACTTTACCGAATAGCGATTGGCTCTTTTACTCAGAAGGCAGGGCTTCCTTCAATAGAGCAGCCATATTGAGTGTTGCATTTTTCCCCCAACTATACGAGTGACACGACTTGGGTTTTCTATAGTCTTTGATACTTCTCAGTGCAGCCTTCCTTCTTAACAGTCAACACTCTGCTCGACTTTACATTTATTCATTTAGCAGACATTTTTATCCAAAGTGACTTACAATTGAGGAATACAACATGCGATTCATCATAAAGAGGCAAATAAACACAGGAAGTGCTCGTAATACAAAGTTTTAGACATCATTCAGATTAGTACAAGCTAGAACAGGGAGGGATTAAGGAAAGTGAAAGTGAAGGTTCCTTTTATTAAATTAGAATGCAGTCAAATGTTGACAAAAGAGAGATGAGTTTTCAGCTGTCGCTTGAAATTGTCAGGGATTTGGCATTCTAGATGGGGGTGGGAAGACCATTCTACCAGCACGGAACGGTTAACGAAAATGTTCTGGAAAGTGATTTTGTGCCTCTCTGTGGTGGTACCACAAGACTTTGCTCACTTGTAGATCTCAGGCTTCTGTAGCAGTTGTAAATTCGTCAGAATGAGTGGAAGTAGGAGGGTGCTGAGCCTGTGGCTGTTCTTTCTTTATGCAATCATCGATATTTTTAACTTGATGCGAGCCGCAACTGGTAGCCAGTGCAGGGAGATAAAGAGAGGTGTGATGTGGGCCTTTTTGGGCTAGTTGAAGACCAGATGTGCTGCTGCATTCTGAATCATTTGTAGAGGTTTGATTGTACATGATAGAAGTCCAGCCAAAAGAGCATTGCAGTAGTCCAGACTAGAAATGACAAGGGCCTGAACAAGAAGTTGTGCAGCATGCTCTATTAGGAAGGGCTTGATCTTTCTGATGTTGTGCAATGCAAATCTGCATGATTGAGCTGTCTTTGCAATGTGGTCCTTGAAGGTCAGCTGATCATTAAAGATTACACCAATATTTCTGACTGAACTTGATTGGGTAATTGTTGATTAACCTAGCTGGATGGTGAAATCATGCTGTAGTCGGAGTGGCAGGGAAGACAAGAAGCTCAGTCTTTGCTAGGTTGAGCTGCAGGAGATTTTCCTTCATCCATGCTGAGATGTTCACCAGGCAGCCTGAGATCTGTGCAGCTACCGTTGGATCGTCTGGTTGAAATGAAAGATAGAGCTGTGTGTCATCAGCATAGCAATGGTAGGAGAAACCATGTAATTGCATGATGGGTCCCAGTGATGTAGGGTATATGGAGAAGAGAAGGGGTCCAAGAACTGATCCCCGAGGAACCCCTCCCCAGGCCACCCTGAAAGACCTACCTGTGAGATAGGATTCAAACCAATGAAATGCAGTTCTTGTGATGCCCAGTGAAGAGAGGGTGTACAGGAGGATCTGATGATTTACAGTGTCAAAAGTGGAAGATAGATCCAGCAGAACGAGAACACATGATCTGGAATCAGCTTTCACAATCCGCAGGGCTTCAGTGACCGACATTAACACAGTCTCAGTTGAATGGCTGCTTCTGAAACCTGATTGGTTAATGTCCAGCTGGTTATGCTGTGAAATAAATAATGATACCTGGTTGAAAGCAACTCATTCAAGTGTTTTTGGTATGAATGGAAGACGAGAGACAAGTCTGTAACTATCTGCAAGTAAAGTATTTAATGTAGGTTTTTTAAGCAGTAGGATTACCCGAGCCTGCTTGAATGTGGTGGGGATAATGCCTGAGAAAAGAGATGTGTTGATGATATGTGTGAGTGCTGGTAGAAGTGTAGAAGAGATAGCTTGGAGAAGGTGTGAGGGGATTGGGTCTAGAGGGCTTGTTTTAGGATGGCTGGCAAGGAGAAATTTAAATACGTCTGCCTCAGTGAGGGGACAGAAGGAGGAGAGGGGAGTTTTAGCAGTGGATGTGGTTGGTTTGAGTTCCTGTGTGTGTGGAGTTAAGAACTGACTGCTGATGGTTTTAATTTTGTCTGTGAAGAATGCAGCAAAATCATCAGCTATAAAGAGGTGGTGGAGGGGGACAGAGGGAATTTAATATTTTGAAGGAATTACATGTGTCTGAAGTGCTGTTAATCTTGTTGTGGAAATACGAAGATTTGGCAGCATGGACTTTAACAGAGAAAGTTGAAAACAAAGACTGATGTATACTCAGGTCAGATGGATATTTTAATTTGTGCCATTCTGTCTCTGCTGCCCTGAGTTTGGTCCGATGTTCACAATGAAGCAGTTGGTTGCTGAGCCTTCTGGACGAATCCAGGTCCCATTAAAGCCCGAGATACTAAGAATAGACTGAGAAGCAATGGCTGGAATGAAGTCATTGTTGACAGCTAACTGACAATTCCAGAGACCCACAGGAAAAAGAGACGGGTGCAGTATGTATGGTATCAGACCGAATCAGACAATTTAAGATTCTATCAAGAACATGGTTGAAACACGAGGAGCCGAATTCCACAGAAAGGCCCAAGACACAGGATGTTCGTAAACCAGATCCTGGCGCCACAAGCCTGAAGCAAGTCCACCAACTAGCAGCTTTGAGTAGCTCAAACAAAACAAAAGAAACAAAAGCAAAAGCGCATTTAAACAAAAGAACACTTATTGACAATTCCAAGGAGATTGTCAATTTTGGGGCAAGTAATGAAGATTAAATGGTCAAAGAGATGCACAGCATGACCATCACATGTGAACCAGTGATAGTAATCACGATCACGAGCTCTGTGGATTGACTTTCCCCCACCTAGAAGACAAAGAACAGACTGAGATTCCTTACAGACCTCTTAACCTCTGGTCTTCACAGAACATGTCCTTGTTCACAGAATGGCACAGAAACTGCCTTTCCATGCACCTAAATGACACTAAAAGGACTTGTGAGCAACTAATCATTTCTATGCATAACTCCATATTATGTATGTAACCCACATGTGTGACTATCAGGTTCTAATCACTTATTGTGTGTGTATTTTGAATAACTATTGAATAGTTTATAGGATTATATTCATGTTGGGTATGTATGTGTTTGAATCTTCTTGCTTGAAACGTTTCTTCCAATCAATTCTTTGTCAAATGTATCATATTCTTGTTATAGAAATCATGTCCAAAATTATACTCTGCAAGAGCGGGAAAACTCGGACCATGTGACTGAGACAACATTTGATTTATGAATTGGGAGGAGAAATATACAACACCCCCAGCAAAGACAGCGTCTAATTGGTCAAAACACCATTTGGGAGGTGTCCAAAAGCCCAGTTTAAATACTCAAGACACCATCAAACTTTGCTTTTTGTGTCTAGCTTTTAGCTTTTCGCTTTTAGTCATGCTTTTTAGTTA
>NW_015627262.1:288383-294284 GCF_001515625.1 Sinocyclocheilus rhinocerous
ACCCCCTTTTCTGCAAGGACGACAACAAAGGGAACCCCGGACACGCAACGCAAGTACCTTATTTATATTGAAAAGAGAAGTATCTTGTGTTTTGTGCTTACAAGTTAATGTCTTAAACTGCCGATCTGTTGTGATTGAAGTGTTTTCACTATACTTTGGATATTAATATCCATTGCAGAATTGATGTTATACGGCTCGTTCAATGAATCGCTGGCCGTCTCAGTGATCAGCCGTAAAACAGTGATTCTGTCCAAATTCCCTTTAAAATCTTAAATGATTCCCTTTGAGCTAAATTGACCTGTTTCCCTTACAAGAGGTGTAGATAGGACAAAGGTTAGCAAGATTGCATTGCTATCTGCGTTTATAGTTAGAGCATTGTTGAGAAAAAACAGGAATGTATTGGAAACACATGATAGATGTGGGAAAAAGAAGGTGTAAGGAGAGTGTGTGCGGAAAGGAAAATAAAGATACTTAAGTGCCTTGTCGGTGTCCTTGCCCAGTAGAGTCACACAGGTAGAGTCACAGGTATTCCACGTCAGTGCACAGATAACAAATAAATGCACATCTTATCAATTCTTGAGTAAATACAGCTGTGGACATCTTGACAGTTAGCACACCAAAAGCCTATAGCACGTGAATGTCTCAAATCGAAACTACTGCGGGACAGTTTGCCACTTAAGTGCAGTAAACAATCAATACAAATATCAAAAGCTTCTTCTTAGCCGACGGCTTTCATTCTAATTACAAATATGTGCAATCAAAATACAAATTACCGTATTGACTCGAATATAAGACGATGTTTTTTTCTTGGAAATACATCTGAAAAAACGCGGTCGTCTTATATTCAGGGTCTAGACTTTGACATGTCAATAATACACCCACAAAGAAGAAAAATAGAAAGAGTAAATTAAATAACCCTTCTTAACAGCAAATTCAAATCTAAACAACAGAAACGGAAACAAGGTGTTAAGCAAACTCTTACCCACTACCACCTACCTGACTCTGCCTGAGAGAAAAGATATACTTACCTAAGGATTTTTTTATATCTCTGAAATATATGATTGTATTCTTAAAAACAATATTGTATTACTGAATAAAATATTAGTCAATTATCAAAGAAAGAGAAAATATATAACCATAATATGGACTATTGTAGATGCTGTTATACTGTGCTACTCAGATACTGTGATTTCCTTCTCACGTCACTGATTTCACCATTAACTATTCACCTGAACAGTTTATGTTGTTGCATATGGTATCATTGTAATTCTTGACAATCAAAATATATGGGTAGACATCACCTTTTCTGTGTTATCATGTTTGATTCAGAAGATATGACACAAAATACATAATTTGGTAATGGCGGAAAGTAAAATGGCTGCCATGGCAACCACAAAGTGTTTTTGCAATGGCTCCAGTTCTGAAAATGTTCAGGGCCCCAAACTGTAGTGTACCAAGTGTACCAAGTTTCCTGCTTTTATGAAAAATTGAACATATCACCTCAAATTTTGCACATATCACCTGGACTATAGAAACTTGCTTTCTGTTGCTTGAAAATCTTTGTGTAGCCTTAGAACTTCTAATGTAATAAAACCGTTTTCTTCTCTATAGCTTCTGTGAGAGTTCTGTTGACTTTGCCATATTTGCTACTCTTTTTAAGCACATGCAAGGGCTAAGTTTATGTATGTGTAACAGCTCAACTAATTCTGTTTTCTAATAGAGTTTCTAAAGACTTCATTGTGTTTAAGACAATTTTGTTCCCCAACATAAAAGTAAGTGATTTAAAAACAGAAATGTTGAATAGGGGTTAAATAATTGTGACAGTTCTATTCTTAAAAAATCATATAACTAAAAAATATTACATTATACATTCAGGGCTGCATTAACAATAGGGTTAGGTGGGGCTGAAGCACCGGGGCTCGAACAAAAAGGGGGCCTGTGATAGGCTGTTGTGTAGATTGACTTGGCCGATCGCCAAAGCCCCACCATGCTCCCCACGTATTAGCGCTATTATTTAGTGGAGCTTTTCCGTAAATTCCATGCATTACCATTGAGATTTGGTTTACCAATCAAATGCATTTATTCTATATTTGACTTTTGAACGACCTGTACACGTATCTATTTATTCACCTCCAATCTTCACTTCATTCTGGTGTAATTCAGAAACGGTCACACAAAAAACAATCTTCGATAAATAAAAATGTTAGCTATTCTAAAAACAGAAGAAGACAAACAGCAGAGAAAACATGAGTTAGTCAGTAAAATCCCCAGCAGGTTGTTGTACTAAAGCTGATGATGGAGTGGAAATTGTGGAACAGCAAGTGGCCCGGCCACAAGGACCAGATAAAAACACAGCGTCATCGTCCCCACAGATTTGATGGCTTTATACTGCTTTTTTGTGTTTGAACAAACTCTATATATTCTGTATAAGGGTTGGGAGATATGTCAATTGTTTTGCGCGTCATGATCTAAGCTTATCATTTAAATGCATTTTAAGCATTGTGGTTTAAAAACACATTTTGAAACTGTTCAGGAACATTAAGCAGTGGGGCAGAATTCATTTTGATACACACACAATGCGTGTTAAGATGGTTACATCCTAATAGGCTCTGCGCGCACCTGCTCATACAGTGCCTGAGTTCTTTTTTGCAGCTTAAACGTTCAAATACACATAGTTATGTGTCAAAATGGCTTTGCCAGTATCCTCGTAAACACAGTCACAACAAAAACAGTAATTTGTGTCTTAAATAAGCATTAATAGTTAAAGATAAAATGTGTAGTACACTCTTAAAAATAAAGGTGCTTCACGATGCCATAGAAGAACCTTTTTGTCTAAATGGTTCCATAAAGAACCTTTAACATCTGAAGAACCTTTCTGTTTGACAAAAGGTTCTTTGTGGCGAAAGAAGGTTCTTCAGATTACAAAAAAGTAAGAAAGAGATGGTTCTTTAAAGAACCTTTGACTGAATGGTTCTTTGTGGAACCAAAAATGGTTCTTCTATGGCATCGCTTGAAGAACCTTTTGAAGCACCTTTATTTTTAAGAGTGTAGTAGATCCTGGCAGGGCCGGAGTGGGACTCATTTTCACCGCTGGAGTATCATGCCTTAGACCGGCCCACTTTAGTTCACGACTGACTATATTAAAATAACATAATTAAAACTTCAGTATATAAGTCTGCAATAGTGAAATGTTCTCTACAGCCTTGTAATTCATTGTATTTTTCAAAAATATCATAATTTTTTCTTATATTCACTCAATGACAATCCTACCTGCCCATTCTGGTGTGTTGGGCTCATGACTGGTGCTTGGTAGCATGACTGGGCCTGCCTCTTCACTGTTAGCAGCAAACTGGACTAGAGGCTGCTGCTGCTGAAGAGGTACAAGAAAAGTTTGATGCCTAAACATGAACCATGGTTTGCAGACAACGTTGTTTTGCACGGCCTCTAGCTTCTTGCACTGCTCCTAACTAGCTTAATGTTAGCTTACCGGCCATCTCCGTCTTCATTTGTTGTACTCTCGCTGGTTTTAATAAAAAAGTTACTCCGCTTAGTCTTTTTTTATGGCCTTTTCAGCACTGCATTTGCGCTTTCTATTATCCATTTTTATCTCTTATTTTTTTGCTTGCATATCTCCAACAACTGACTTTTTTGTTTTTTGTTTTTTGAGCAAGGTGCCGCTGTCGGGGGAGTCAAAAGATAATTATGTCATTGTTAACCTGCTGCACTCTGTGAGTGGGGCTGCAAGAAAATAATGAATAAAAAGATTGGGGCTACGATAAAATAATAAATAAAAAGAGTGGGGCTGCTGTGAGTGCAGGCAGCCTAGGGACAGCATCCATATTTCAACCCAGTGGCATGACAGCACTGGCCCTCGCAGCCAAAAAACAGACCGGCCCACTGAGTATTCTCCCGGTGCTCCCGATTAGCCAATCCGGCCTGGATCCTGGCATTATATGATGAGATCTTAAAGGGAGAGTTCACCCAAAAATTTAAATACTGTCATCATTTACTCAGCCTCAGGTTATTATAAACCTGTATGTATTTATTTGTACTTTTCAACATAAAATAAATTATTTTGAAGAATGTAAGTAACCAGAAGGTTTCTGGTCCCCATTGACTATATACAATAATGTATGTATTTATTTATTTATTTATTCTTACTATGGTCATGGTCATGGGGGCCCAGCAACTGTTTGGTTACCAGTATTGTTCCAAATATATTCTTTTGCATTCAACAGCATAAGTAAACTCAGGTTTAGAACAACAACAGAATTTTCATTTTTGTGTGAACTATTCCTCTAAAGTCGCCTAATATAGCTACTATTGCCATTTGTGTCAATAATGTAAATCAAACATCAGAAAGAAATTAATTCACTGTCCTTGACTGAATCACTTTTGTAAAATAAATAAGAATTAATGTATATTGAATTTATACAGTGAAGACTATTCAGTCTATTTGTACATTTAGGACAAGTTGATTTCTTTTGTATCTTTGTTCTGTTGTAATTTGTGAGGTCTCAATGCACCCTGTACACTGTAGAATCTAATTAGTCAGGCTTACTTAAAAAAGCATGCAAACCGATTGCCTTCATAGGAATAGTATGTTGTACTGACGAATGCTTAGTTAGTATAGTTCACTTACACAAGAGTTCTAGTAACTAAAAAAGGGAGTACTTGATAGTTTACTTTAGGTTTACTCTTGGCTTATTATAGCTACTCAGAATTATTAACTCCCAGAGTGTATTGCGGCATGAATAAATTATGCAATTGTTTTGTTGTTGTTTTTTTATTTGTCAATTTTATTTGCTGTCTTGTGTCAGTAGTAGCACAACAAAAAGAGCAAATAAAGTGGTTATTGTTATTGTTGAAGTCTGTGTGTGAGTCATGTGAGCATGATCGATTGCAATATATTGCCACAAAAAAAAGTTTCACAAGGTGTTTATGAATAACAATAAAATTGTAAAAAGATTGTTAATCAACGTGAAACAGAGGCTAGCTAATGATTTAATTAAAAGTTAGGTCACCTTCTAAAAGTAACCTATTTTTACTTCCCTTTCTTTGAAACCAAATAACTGTGATTTCATGTTGCATCAATAGGAAGAAAATTATAATAATATAAATGAAGTTCCAAGTGCCCAACAAAAGAGAGCACTAATCACTATAATGGTGAGTTCAAACAAAAACAAACACGCTTATGTGATGTTCTCTCACATTTTTCAGTTGTATTGACAATTCAACATTCAAGATGACTTTGGCAAACAAGTGAATGCAACTAAAGAAAGAGAACTGCAGAAGTGGAGTAAATTAGTGAAAAGTCTATTAAGAATTGGCCCGCCTCAAAAACTATTTTTCTTCGTCTTCTTCTTCTACTGTTGTTTTGTTGTACATTAGCAACATATTAGTGCACTGCTGCCTACCTTCGTGGAGTGGACTCTGGCGAGAAACGGGTCGCCACTCACCATCGGCCCCGTGGATGATCTCGCCGGATCCACTTCGGAGCCAGAGCCCAGCCCACCATCTCCCACGGAGCATCAGCCTGAGCCCACTGATGACGGAGAGCCATTTCCCGCCGCGATCCGCGAGCCAGAGCGAAGCCAAGCGACTGAGCGGAGGATCGCCTCGGATGTTGAGCCCAACCCGTCAGACCAGGTGCGAGAGCCGGTGACAGTGCCCACCACGAGGGAGCAAGCCGTGGACGGTGTGAGCGCGGAGAGGAGCTGACTATGGAGGGACATAAGGGCCAGAATATGGAGGGAATTCAGTGGAATTCAGTGGACGAGGAGGAGAGACCTCGGAATCCTCAGTTTAGCCCAGGAAGGGCTCCCGATCCCCTGTCGAGCCTAGGAATGGCTCCCGATCCCCTGTCGAGCCTCGGAATGGCTCTCGATCCCCTGTCCAGCC
>NW_015627262.1:294558-307686 GCF_001515625.1 Sinocyclocheilus rhinocerous
GTCTGCCGGCCTCCTCCCGGATATCCGTCCTCTGCCGGAGCCTCCACCTGTCATGTCTGCCTGCCAGCCCTTTGCCTTCCCCTGTCACCATCCCACATCCACCCCTTTGTCCTCCTCCTAAGTCCCCCTCTGTCCCTCCCTCTGTCTCCACGGCGCAAGGTCGCGCCTTCCAGGAGGGGGGCGATCTGTCACACCCCTGTGGACTGTTGATTGTGGTTTCTCCCTCTGTGTCCTTATTTGGTTGTTCTCGTTATTAGTTAATCACCTCATTGTGCTCACCTGTCTGCCCCTCGTTATCTGCCCTATATCTGTTTCTGTCTCTTGTATTCGAGTTGTCGGTTATTGTGAATGTTACCCTGAATGTGAATGTCTACCCTGTCTGAATTCCCTGTTGTCAAGTCATTAAATATCCGTTTATTCGTCATCTTCGTCTTCCTGCCTGGTCTCTGGAACACCCTGCCCATGACAACTCAAAGCAGTAAGTAAATTGTTTTATTTGCCTTGAAATTAGCTGTAACTTAAGTATAACAGATAAGTAAAGATAACTAATTATTTCTAAGTAAGGTAAACTATTGGATTTTACAGTGTATTCATTAACAATCACATTTAATATGCCAGTAAACTGTTATAGATGCAATTTTTAAAACATTCTAGATCTTCAGAAAAGCTTGCATTTCTTAAGTAATACAGTCTCTGGGTGTTGAATACTTTTGATTGCAACTGTATATACTGAAAAACTTTTTACCACCTTTCCTTTCCCACTTTGTTACCAGGACCAGACTTTTGAGGATATGGGAATAGATTCTTTTTTTTTTGCTTTTGTTCACATTAAAATAACATAATTTATTCATAAGGTAGTGTAAACAGATAATTCCTGATTTTAACCCATATTTTTCATAAATATTATTAATTTATTTAGGTAAACTTTTTAAACTAGTAAAACTTTTTAAATGTCTTTTCTCTAAGTAAAAGCAATGGTAACAGTCAGACAGGAAACAGGAGTCTAAATGTGCAGCATACTGGATTTATTTATGTAAGGCAATGGTTACAAGTTAGAACTGTAGAGCTATCTAAATAATTTAGCACAAAATGTCAAAAGTCAGAATGAAGGTTACATACATCAATAGAAAAACTGTACAATTATTTATAACACTGGCCCCTCCTTACACAGTGTCCACTAAACAGTATTTGGACATTTGACTTACTTTAGTAAGTCACATTTAAAAATGCCTGTCATTTTGATAATTTGTTAATGCAAAGACATTGATGCATTTTAATTGAGGCTTAAGTGTCCATATACATTTTAGGGTCACTGTAAATGCAGCGGATCATAGAGCACATCCATTGCTAAGAACATGCTTCACACCCCAGCAAATAGGACAAATGATCCATTAAACCATGGATTCGTCTCCTCATGTGTCATTTCTGCCTGCGACAATGACATTTTCAGACTTGTAGAGGTGATTCACTTAAAAGTAGAAGGGTAAGAGAGCTCTGCTAACTGGATATCTGGAGGCACAGAAACAAAGACAAAGTGTATGAAAGACAATCACAGATGATGATCACTCGTGTCCACCTCTGAGATGCCGCTAGCAGGTTACACCCTCTACTGAGTCTGTTTTACGCTTTTAAGCCACAGAGTTGCTCTTTAATCAGGATGGGATCCTTTTATTGTGCAATGCATCAAACATTGGCAGTCACTCCTTCTTTTTCTGCCCATTGACTATGATCTCCAGGACATGGGTGAGGTCCATCATCTTGGTGAGCATCTCCATGATATCAGGATGTTCTTTAGCCCCTGTGATGAACTCCTCCAATGTCAACTCACCTGCCAAAGAATAGGCATTCAATTTTAAGGGTGAATCCTTCCCAAGGGCAGATTTCAACACAAAATTAAAAGAAAAAACTTAAGATCATATAGTGTAAAATATAATAAATTAAAATGTACACATATAATATTGTACGGATAAATATAGGCTATTATGTTTTTAATAAAAAATATGATTTTATGTTTTCAATTTAAAACATTTGTAATTAAGAAAACCTCATTCTCAATAATGTGTAGAAAACAACCTATTATGATATGTAATGGTAGAATTTGTTGTACTGTAATTACAGTACATTATGGAAATGATAATGACATTATTTACAGTAATGAGAACTGAGGGTTAGGATTAAATTGTCATAAAACAACAATTTTAACGGTCATGAAATACTTAGTTTTCTTTAGGGGAAAAAGAAAAGCATTACCCAGACATGTACAATATGATTCCAAACTTTAACTGGTTATATTGATCGACCCAGACTGACCCAGACATTGTACCACTGGAGTTTGTTCTCTGTGTATAGATGCTGTAATGAATATTTATTTTAGTCCATAGCCTTGTTCTTATCCTAGTTCTATAAAGACATTTTAACCTTGGCCCTTGTTAATGGTTAACTTGTAGAGTGCAACTCAATTGTGACCTTGAAAATGAAAGGACATTAAACACCACAGTGGACATTAGAGAAATTACTGTTATGTAAATTGTTTCAAATGAAATATTCCAGTTGACAAATTATGCTGTAGGTTAATATGATCTAGCATCTCTCACCTTCATTATTGACATCAATCCTCTCATAGATCAGAGTCACAATATCATCAGGAGGAATGTCATAACTCCAGGTAATGTCCTGGATGGCCTGGGCAAAGATGAAAAATATTAATGATTTGTCTTTTACTAACATTCACATTGCCACAGTCTAATTGCCACAGTCTAATTTCCTTCCCCTCTGAACCAACATTTGTTGTGTGGCTTCAGAAGTTGTTAATGAGATCAGATTCTTCTATCATATAAACATTCTGTGGCCATAAAATCACTGACTTGGAATACACATATATAATGGCAAAAAAATAGGAAAACTTAAAATAAAAAACTAATCCAAAGTAAAAAAAATAAAAAAAACATCCCTGTTTGCATGTGATCAATGCATATACAGTGACTTGGCCAATTTTGTCATATTTAAACAATACAGAAGTACAAAACTCTCTGAATAATTCTGTCCCATGGACAGGTGTAATAGGATAGAAACTGCATTTTGAAAATGAGGGAGCTCAGTAAACGACCATCATGGATTTAGGTTAGGATTAAATACAAATTACTTTCCGTAAAGACTACTTTCCTAGACTACAGTAGTCTATTTAAAGACTTAGTCATTTCATCATTAAAACGTTTAACACATGAAGAAATAATAGTATGTTTAACATTTTTTTAATGATGTAGAGCTTCGTGAGAAGAGGACTGCAGTCATATCAGAAGTTTGATAACAAATGTTTTATTTTACATGGGGCGGGTCACCTCAGGGAGCAGGGGTAGGCAAGTTTGGTCCTAGAGAGCCACAGTCCTGCAGAGTTCAGCTCCAACCCTGAAAAAAAAAAAACGCACCCGCCCGCTATGCTGACTTGAGTGAACAATATTGAATGCTAGTGCTTTCTAAATGACAACATGGTCTAGGCCAGGGGTAGGCAAGTTTGGTCCTAGAGAGCCACAGTCCTGCAGAGTTCAGCTCCAACCCTGAAAAAAAAAAAACGCACCTGCCTAGTAATCCTGAAGACATTGATTAGCTTGTTCAGGTGTGTTTGATTAGGGTTGGAACTGAACTCTGCAGGACTGTGGCTCTCTAGGACCAAACTTGCCTACCCCTGTCATGGAGGCTTCCATGTTGGGATTGCTTGGAGAATAAACAAATCATGGCTAACTGTGAATAGTGCATTTCTATAATGGCATCAGTAACTGAAAACCTTTGCTTTTATGTGATGTTATGACAAAATATAACTGCACTCTCACTTAAGCTTCTTTTTATGAAGAAAAGAAGATTAGGAGTGCAGTTATATTTTGTCTTCGTTAAGTTCTTTCTCTAACTTGCACCTCAAAAAGGTGTGCATTTGCTTCATTGCATGAGTGCAACATCAAAACAGAACTCTAGTCTGAACTAGTGGTCGTACACCAGAACAAACAGATCACTGAATACAGGAAAAAATGGATACTTTACTTTGAATATGGTCTCCATTTCATCTCTGTCAATCTTGCCGTTTCCATCCTGGTCAAAGAGTTTGAAGTACCACTTCAGTTTCTGGTTTATCTCTCCTTTCAGTAGCAGACTTACAGCTGCGATGTATTCTACAAAATCTATGTAGCCATCCTGAAGTAAAAAATAAATAAAGAAATAAAAATTAGAATTAAAGAAAGAAATATACAACGATATAATAAGAATTATTATATAATATAATAAAAAAGAAGGCACATGTGAAAGCTGACCATTCATTGTACACGTGTTTAGAAAAATCTGACTGTGTCTATGAAATTTGTCACATGCACTGTACGCATAAGCAACATATGCATAAAAACTGAAGTATACTTTGGCCTTTCAAGAGTTTTCAAGAGTTTTAAAAAAGCAGCTTGTCCACACTGACATGTCTGAAAATGCTAAATCGCATTACTGTGTATGCATAAAACTTAATAAAAGCTCACTGAGATGATACCGAGAGAGCAGACAATGGGTTGCATACACTTATCCATTGTAATTTAATTTAAATGTAATTTAACATTCTAATTTTGACGGTTAACAGATGAACAGAAATGAACATCATAATGTTTAAGAATTAGCTCAGTCAGCAGAGACTTTAGTGGCTGTTCGAATGCATGAGCATCCACACTAGCATAATCCAGTCGAATGCATTTTCGACAAGCTCAAAACGTTTTAGACCCCATTCACACCAAGCACAACAATACCATCCTATTTTCAAAAATGTATCCACTTGGGAGAGTCTTCAAAAAGCTCAGTTTTCACTGGACAAAAATGATTTATTAATCTGCCACAATAATATATTTTATCTAAATTTGTAATATTGATATGCGCAATTATCTGTGATTTGATTAACCTCTTAAGACCCGAGAATTTTTTTTTAGGAAAAAGTTAGTTTTTTCCGTGTCTTTACATTGTTTAGAGCATTAAAAATAATGTAAAAAATATATAAATTAAAAAAAGACATTTCATTCATAAGTTATGCTATGTCCTCGGTAGAGGACATCGGGACTCAATTTCTTTAAAAAAATAAAAAAAACATGAATGAACATGCATAGGCAAAAACAATAGATTTTTTAAATCACCAATATATTTTTAGTTTTCAAGATTTGTATAAAGATGATTCTCAACTATGTTATAACAAGAATGATTCAATATACTATTTTTCTTTCTGCAAAATGTGTGTAAAATGGCCATAAACGGGTTTTCTCATTATATACAATGTATCTATAAACTAAATCTAATTTGCATATTAATGTGTTTTTGGGGCAACATGTAATGAAAAAAGACTGTGACATGTACAGTCTCAGAGAAATTCACAAAAATATAATGTCCTCATATGGACAAATGTCCGCAGCCGTCTTAAGAGGTTAATTATTCATATAATTAATTTGATAGCCTATAATAGATTCAAAAATATATTATTTCATGCACAAGAGATTTTGGTGTCAACTGAATGACCAATCTGTATAAGAAACCTAAATGTTCCAGTCACACATTTGTCTCACCCCATCCATGTCAAAAGTGTAGAAGACTTGGTCCACATAGCCGCTGGCTTCCTCAGTCATCCCCTGCATCTGTAGCATGCTCTTGAGTTCAAAGAGCGTGATGAGACCTGATGGCGATTCCCTCATGAACTTGGGTAACACTTTAGAATAGGGGTCCAGAATAATGCATTAGTTAAGCATAAATAAAGTAGTAGTTAATGATTAACTTGTTCACAATAATGCATTAGATAAGCATGACCACACACTTAATTAATGATTAACTGAACATATAATAAGGGCATATTAGCCATTGTTTACAATTTATTAAACATTTTATAGACACAAATTTATGCTATCAATAAACAAAAATAAGCTAGTAATTATATTTAATTACTGCTTAAATAAGCCAATAATTATGGCTAAACTGGCATTAATACAGTACTAATATTCAAGTTTATTGACTAGAATTAGCCAATAATTATGGCTAAACTGGCATTAATACAGTACTAATATTCAAGTTTATTGACTAGAATTAGCCAATAATTATGGCTAAACTGGCATTAATACAGTACTAATATTCAAGTTTATTGACTAGAATTAGCCAATAATTATGGCTAAACTGGCATTAATACAGTACTAATATTCAAGTTTATTGACTAGAATTAGCCAATAATTATGGCTAAACTGGCATTAATACAGTACTAATATTCAAGTTTATTGACTAGAATTAGCCAATAATTATGGCTAAACTGGCATTAATACAGTACTAATATTCAAGTTTATTGACTAGAATTAGCCAATAATTATGGCTAAACTGGCATTAATACAGTACTAATATTCAAGTTTATTGACTAGAATTAGCCAATAATTATGGCTAAACTGGCATTAATACAGTACTAATATTCAAGTTTATTGACTAGAATTAGCCAATAATTATGGCTAAACTGGCATTAATACAGTACTAATATTCAAGTTTATTGACTAGAATTAGCCAATAATTATGGCTAAACTGGCATTAATACAGTACTAATATTCAAGTTTATTGACTAGAATTAGCCAATAATTATGGCTAAACTGGCATTAATACAGTACTAATATTCAAGTTTATTGACTAGAATTAGCCAATAATTATGGCTAAACTGGCATTAATACAGTACTAATATTCAAGTTTATTGACTAGAATTAGCCAATAATTATGGCTAAACTGGCATTAATACAGTACTAATATTCAAGTTTATTGACTAGAATTAGCCAATAATTATGGCTAAACTGGCATTAATACAGTACTAATATTCAAGTTTATTGACTAGAATTAGCCAATAATTATGGCTAAACTGGCATTAATACAGTACTAATATTCAAGTTTATTGACTAGAATTAGCCAATAATTATGGCTAAACTGGCATTAATACAGTACTAATATTCAAGTTTATTGACTAGAATTAGCCAATAATTATGGCTAAACTGGCATTAATACAGTACTAATATTCAAGTTTATTGACTAGAATTAGCCAATAATTATGGCTAAACTGGCATTAATACAGTACTAATATTCAAGTTTATTGACTAGAATTAGCCAATAATTATGGCTAAACTGGCATTAATACAGTACTAATATTCAAGTTTATTGACTAGAATTAGCCAATAATTATGGCTAAACTGGCATTAATACAGTACTAATATTCAAGTTTATTGACTAGAATTAGCCAATAATTATGGCTAAACTGGCATTAATACAGTACTAATATTCAAGTTTATTGACTAGAATTAGCCAATAATTATGGCTAAACTGGCATTAATACAGTACTAATATTCAAGTTTATTGACTAGAATTAGCCAATAATTATGGCTAAACTGGCATTAATACAGTACTAATATTCAAGTTTATTGACTAGAATTAGCCAATAATTATGGCTAAACTGGCATTAATACAGTACTAATATTCAAGTTTATTGACTAGAATTAGCCAATAATTATGGCTAAACTGGCATTAATACAGTACTAATATTCAAGTTTATTGACTAGAATTAGCCAATAATTATGGCTAAACTGGCATTAATACAGTACTAATATTCAAGTTTATTGACTAGAATTAGCCAATAATTATGGCTAAACTGGCATTAATACAGTACTAATATTCAAGTTTATTGACTAGAATTAGCCAATAATTATGGCTAAACTGGCATTAATACAGTACTAATAAAGGCAATTTGACCCCCTATTCTAAAGTGTTACCTGAACGGGTTGTACCAGTGATGCATGTCCTCAGCCAAAACTTCATCCATGTTGGATCCGTGGGCACCCATAACTCCTCAGAGAACCTCTTTCTAAATGAAATGTAGAATTGGTTTGTCAAATCCAGAAGTCCAACAGTAGCTGCAGTTTATTGAGTATGAATTGTGAGGAGTTTGCCGCTCCAAGCCAGGATTGACTGCTGATGACGGCACAAAGTCTAAAGCCCTATAGACTAGGCAACTAAAAGGAGAGATAACCCTTTAATTGGATAACTGTTGAAACCTTCCTAGAACTAAAGGACATCTATGGTCGTCAAAGAGGCAAATGGGAAAGTCTCCAGATGGACTTAACCCTCCCCCTTGGTAGGACAGGTCATGATTTGCCGTGATCCTGAACTTCCTGACCTTGTCTGACAGGGCTTAGCGTAGAATGATCAATCACTTTCCATGGAGAGGTCATGATCTGGCCAATAAGCTTAAATATTCCTGGCTTCTCTGAGTAAACCCCGTCCAGCGTGACTTTGTTTGCGGCATTTCTGAGGATGGTGAGTTGTCGTCTAGGGAAACCCTTTAGAGGAGGCTGTATTTGAGTCCACAAAAGTTCAGTGTGGAACAAAAGTAGGCGGAGGATATTTTAAGAAATTATTAAGACTGTATCAAGATATTCAAACTGTATCAAGGGGCCAAATATAGCTGGGCTCTGCTAAATTAAAAATACTTAAGTAATGAAACTTTGCATTGAAAGTCTATAAGTCAATGGTTAAAAAGTAATTAATTTGATTGTTCCACTATGCAACCACCCAGAACACTCTAAAAACTCCTTAGGAAACATTTAGAACACCTTAGTAACCACATAGTAACATGCTAAAAATAACACACCTTAGCAACTGCGTATGAACACCCTAACAACCACCCAAAACACTCAGCATTGTGGCAGCAAGTTTATTGTGAGCAAACATTATATTTTTCTTTAGAAAATGTAAGAATGTAGTTATACTAGTGTTTGTTTTGTAAATCAAATTGATCTGAAAAAAAAAGTTAATCACTTAATGTGACAATGTCAAACACTGATATATGAATTAGCTACACAGTTCACACAATGTTTTTTATTTATTTATTTTTTAAATAGTTTTTTAAACATTTTCACCATGTCTCAAAATATGTATTATAACATGATTAATATTATTCTGTGGCTGAAACTACATTTTGAATATTTTTGGAATAAGACATCCAACTTATTTGTCTTGCTATGGCTAATTTCAAACTTAATTTATATATATATATTATATATTAGCATTTTATATAAAGCACACACAATAAAAAATATACTTTTTGCTAAATTTGACAAAATTATAGCTTAATTGGAAATAAAATTTAAAAAAAAACAGTGTTCACAATATTGATACAACAAGAATGAACTTTTTCAGACAACAAATATTTAAATGGTTATTTAATACTGCATCTCAGTAGTTGTAATTAAAATAAAAATTGATATTTGCATGGCATTTAACCCTCTTTAGCCAAAGCTAAAGACTCACTTCTAAACTCAACCCTGCATGTCATGTTTATCTAACACGGCTAACCCATGCAAGTGTGACCCTGATCTCTGATCTGCATGAGCTTCCACTGGCATGTGCATGATCCATTCAGGAACACAAAGTGCAACCACACTGAGATTAAATGCAAAGGATAAATCAATCAGACTATCAAAGATCAGTGTTCCTGTTATAGTAAATCTGGCTTCAGACGATTAACAATTTCCAAAACAGATTACATTATTTCTGTTGAGATTCTTGGGACTTCTTAAATACTATCCCCTGCAACATACAACCATAAATGAAATCATAGTAAATGATGGTAATTACAAAACATTATTTAATATCTATAATCTATAATTACAATAATTGTATTTATTTTAAAAAATATTTAGTGGTTTGAGTAAAATGTGTCTAATTTGAGGTTTTAACTTATAGGCTATAAAAATTAATTATTTTTTGGTCTTAATTTAGACCATAATAAGGCAAACAGTTTTAACCTGATGTGGAATATTGAAAAATCAATAGTAATAGCTTTTGAGATTTCAAGTGACTCGTGTACTGGAAACAGTTAATATTTAAACATACTTTGTGTTAAAAACATTTCTCCAATAAAACTGCAAGTCATCCGCTCAGTATTTTCTATTAATAAAAACAGGAGTAAATAAGAGGTAAAGTTGATTAATCTGACAGATGGAGTAGCCAAAGCATGCCACCCCTGCCAATCTGATTTAGGCAGTACTATGCTGATTACTGAACTGAATCTCCTTCTTTTTAAAATTACCTTTTTGCTGTTTTGTTCTGTGCTCCTGTTTTAATTTTCATTATCTCAATTTATATTTAATTAATAACATTTAATTGTTTATTTAATTATTTAACTCCGCCATTACCGGTCCCAAGCCCGGATGAGAAAGGAGGAAGGTTGAGCGTCGGGCTAGCAACCCGACACAGTAAAAAAAAAAATTGCTACAGAAACGGCAAGAAGAAACAATAAACTTGATCTGCTAACTCCCTGTGGAGAAATCAACCATTTTGTGACGGGGTTGGACCAAAGCCGCAAGGACATTCAACACCTGATTCGTGGTTCGATCTTTGACGCAAAACTGCTAACAAAGATAGGGACATGGAATGTCAGAACACTATACCAATGTGGCAAGTTGGCACAACTACTTGGAGAAGTTGAACGATACCATTTGGACATTCTTGGACTGAGCGAAACCAGGTGGACGGGCAATGGACAGATGCCCAATGACGGAAAAACCATCATCTACTCAGGTCACAATACAGAACATGCCCGTGGAGTCTGTATCGTAATGTCGGCGAGGGCAGTGAAAGCGCTTATTAGATGGAAGCCCACAAATGACCGCGTCATTACCACCCGATTCCAAAACCAGCTCTCCATGATAACCATCATACAAGCCTACGCCCCAACTGAAGACGCAAACGATATGGACAAGGACTCATTTTACGACCAACTGCAGGAGATCATGGATGATATTCCTCATCATGACCTAGTGCTTCTTATGGGAGACTTCAACGGCAAGATCGGAAGACATCGACAAAGGTATGAACATGTTATTGGCCCCCATGCCACTGCAAACATTACAAACGACAATGGCCATAGGCTGATCTTGTTCTGCTCAGTAAACGGTCTGACAGTCGGAAATACCTACTTTGATCACAAGAGGATCCATAAGAAAACGTGGTGATCACCAGATGGTCAAATGTTTAATGAAGTCGACTACATCTGCATAAGCAAGCACTGGCGGTCGAGTCTCATGGATGTGAGGGCGAGCCGAGGAGCAGATGTTGGGTCTGACCATTACCTCCTCCTTGGAAAATGTCGACTTCGATTAAAACGCCCGCCAACAAAACAGCAACGCCCCCACCCGTTTGCTGTAGAGAAGCTGAAAGATCAAGCAACATCTGATCAATTCAGGCAGGAACTGAGAAATCGATTTCAGGTTCTCACAGACGAAGTCGAAATGGATGACCATTGGACAAAGTTCAAGGAAATAGTTGTCGATTGTGCTGAAAAGACTATAGGAAGAAGACTTATAAGGAGCGGTGGATCATGGAATCTTATGGATGAAAGGCAGAAAGCAAAAACTGCGATACGAACAGGCAAAGACGGATCAAGAACGACAGGAGTCATCAGAAGCATATCATATACTGGACCGTCAAGTGAAGAAGAGCTGCCGAAAAGACAAACGGGATTGGATAGAGCAAAGAGGCCATGAAGCACAGGAAGCGGCAGATCGAAATGATACGAAGACTCTTTACCGTAAAAGAGGTTTATTGGTTTATTGCTTGTGACTTTGGCATACCCGAGCGCTTCGTCAACGTCTTTCGGAACCTATACTACAAGTCAAGCTGCTGCGTGCAAACTGAAACAGGAAACACCGATTTCTTTACCATCGAGACTGGTGTACGACAGTGGTGCATTCTGTCCCCCCTCCTGTTCCTCATGGCGGTTGACTTCGTCATGCAAAAAGCTATGGATCATACTGAATTTGGAATTCCATGGTGAGGATCCGAACGGCTGATGGACCTTGATTTTGCTGACGACATCGCCCTACTTGGAACAACAAGGAAGAACATACAAGAAATGACAAAGAGACTGGAACAAGATAGGGCTTCGCATAAGTACAACTAAAACCGAGGTTATGCGAGTCGGATACGCCACCAACACCACCAAACATGCCCTTTTGAATATTGGACAACAACAAATTGAGGAAGTGGAAAAGTTCACCTATTTGGGTAGTTTTTTGATGAGTGATGGAGATGCTGAGCATGACGTCACATGCCGGATTGGCAAAGCTTCAGCAGTCTTCCAAAGACTCAAGCCCGTTTGGACAGCCACAACAATTTCAATCAAGACCAAGGTGCATTTATTTAGCAGTATCGTCGTACCAACAGCAATCTATGCGGCGGAAACTTGGAAGATGTCTGCGAGAATGGCCCAAAGGCTTAATATCTTCCAGCAGCGATGTCTGCGAAGAATTCTGGGTGTGTCGTACCGAGACCATATCAGCAATGATGAGATTTATCGTCGAACTGACATCCGCCCACTCCAAGAAGTTGTCACCGAACGCTGACTAAGATTTGCTGGTCACATCCTTCGATGACTACCTTCTAGACACGCAAGAACCGCACTCATATGGAAACCACCCCACGGCAAGAGAAAACAAGGTCAACCACGAACAACTTGGCGTCGTACCTTTATTGAAGATCTGAAAGCTGTCAACGTTTCATGGGATGAAGCTGAAAACATCGCGGCCGATCGATCAAGTTGGAGGAAACTTGCCGCCCAATGCGCCTTACGGCACAGGCGGACCTAAGCTAAGCTAATTGTTTATTTATATATTCTCGACTGATCATTCTGAGTTTCTTTAGGTATACAGATGTATAGAATGAATAGAGACATCCAACCCACTGAGGTAACACTTTATAATAACTTTAATTTATAATTCATTAACAAAAATTATATAATGCTTAACAGATCATTAGTTTATATATTCACATAGCTAGAAATATGAGATAATGTTCTTGTTAATGGTTACTAATGAACTTACTAAACATTACCTAATGATTAACATATGATTATTTAATATAAACTGAAATGCTTACAAATATCAGTAAACTTTCATTTAATATGATCTTCATTTGTTGGTCTTTGTTTGTTGTGTAGACCTCTATTTCATGTGTATGACCTCTATATCTTAACAAATAATCTATTAATTATTGGTTCATGTTTTTGCAGTACCCAATCTAAAGTTGAAACTATTCATCATTTGCAAATGTTTA
>NW_015627262.1:307843-319230 GCF_001515625.1 Sinocyclocheilus rhinocerous
AACACTTTATAATAACTTTCATTTATAAATCATTAACAAACATTATATAATGCTTAACAGATCATTAAGGCATATTAACATAGCTAGAAATATGAGATAAAGTTCTTGTTAATGGTTACTAATGAACTTACTAAACATTACCTAATGATTAACATATGATTATTTAATATAAACTGAAATGCTTACAAATATCAGTAAACTTTCATTTAATATGATCTTCATTTGTTGGTCTTTGTTTGTTGTGTAGACCTCTATTTACACATCTTAACAAATAATCTATTAATTATTTGTTCATGTTTTTTGCAGTACACAATCTAAAGTGGAAACTATTCATCATTTGTAAATGTTTATAAATGTTTACTAATCATTAATACCTTTATGAGCAGTCATCTCAATGGCAAAAAGTGTCCCGAAAGACCTGAACTTACCCTATTCACACATCTTTACTACTCATTTATTAATCATTTGTTCATGTTTTTGCAGTAGCCAATCTAAAGTTGAAAGTATTCATTTGTAAATGTTTATAAACGATTACTAATCATTTAGTATCTTTATGGGCATTGGACTTTTAGCTAACGTAACAAGGTTTGTGTAAAGGGTGTCTGGTTAAGTTTAGCTAAACGCTTGCTAAAGACATAACAGATTGTAATTTTGGTTAAAAAAATAAAAATTATTGCCTCAACACTCACATTAGTATGCTACTCTTCAGTATATCATTAAACAGGATATTCCTTGAATCATAAATAAACAGGGGAAAACAAACATTTTTTTAAAAGAAAATACATGTTAATTTATCAAAATAATATAAACAGAACCGTGTTCCCTTACAGCAATCAAATTGACCCCTGTACACTGTTGACCCTTTAACCAACCCTTAAACCTACCCATACCACCAAACCTGTCCCTAAACTTACCCGTATCACACCTCAATAGCAGCAAAAGTGCATTAACACAAGCTTTTAATTATTTTATAACATCTGTTAAAATCATTTGTAGATTTTCAATAAGTGCATGATCATATGGAATTGAAAGTTTAATGACATTTGTCAGCATTTTAACTTACATGAATTAATGATTTGTTTGAGCATTATCTAATGTTTAATAAGTTTATTAGCATACTCTTCAGTATATCATTAAACAGGATATTCCTTGAATCATAAATAAACAGGGGAAAACAAACATTTTTTTAAAAGAAAATACATGTTAATTTATCAAAATAATATAAACAGAACCGTGTTCCCTTACAGCAATCAAATTGACCCCTGTACACTGTTGACCCTTTAACCAACCCTTAAACCTACCCATACCACCAAACCTGTCCCTAAACTTACCCGTATCACACCTCAATAGCAGCAAAAGTGCATTAACACAAGCTTTTAATTATTTTATAACATCTGTTAAAATCATTTGTAGATTTTCAATAAGTGCTTGGTCAAATGGAATTTTGTTTATGGAAAGTTTATTAGCATATATTAACAAGTACATTATCTCACGTTTCTAACTCTTTGAATATATATATGAACTAATGATCCATTAAGCATTATATAATGTTTGTTAATGATTTATTAATGAAAGTTATTATAAAGTGTTACCTATTCCAGGTTAATAATTGTATTTCTTTCACAGTAATTTCACAGATGGATTTCTCTTGTATCTAACTGCACTCTCAGAAATTTCTTGTAAACAAACAGCAACATACCGTCACGGTTCAGGGTGCCTTCTCGGCTCCTCTTGTTGTCTGTGTTGTCCTGTCATTTTCAGCAGCTCGTGGTCTGGGCAATCAGTGCTGATCTTGTGGCGGGAGTGCACAGATCACGAGCTGACTCTCCCCCACCTGTCGCTTATTCCCCCGCTCCCATTTATGTCTCTGCTTTTCTGTCCTTGGTCGTGGGTAGATTGTTTTGTCTGTTCAGTAGTCTGCTGTCTTGTGTAAAAGTGCAAAGCCTTCACTTACCCACTGTTCGCCTGTTCCTCAGGATTCGTAGTCAGGAGATCCGGCAGCTCGTGTGGTCTGCAGTCTCTGCAGGCCAGCTCTGGAATCTCCAGTGACCTGTTCAGTGTTTAATTATTGTTTATTTTACTTTGTGTTTTCTGGTGAGAATAAAGATCTCCCTTCTCACAACTCCTCTGCATTTGAGTCCTCTGTTATCCCAGGACGTGACACACACTGTGTTTCAACAGTGCATATGTACTCTGAAGGCACCCAGCATGCAAGGCAGAATGAATAGATCATGCTGTAGAGTTTTTTAATTCTTGTTGGTTTAAGTTGTGCTATTGAACTTGTTTTTGGTTCACTTTTATTAGTTTGTGTTGTTTGTTTATTTTATAATGTTGGTTTATGTTGCAAGTGTTGAGTGTTACCATTGTTGTGTTTTGTATGTCGAGTATTGAAGTCACATCTTTCAAACACGTAGATCAGCAGTTGCTTCACTATTGACAAAGATTCATGCACAAAAAGTTATGAATTTGAAATAAATTATTGATTAATCTTCATGCTTAAATAACGCTAAAATAAAATCTTCATGTTCATGCTAAGAATAGTTTGACTTAAAGTCAGGCAATTAGCTTATTTCATATTCTAGCTTGTAATCATTTTGACAAATGTTTTAATTTGTCACACTTCTGACATGACTAGATCATAACTTTTAATATGAATATGCAAAGAGTAAGGCCAAAGACCCCAAACAAATGGGATCACCAATCACCATTATGGTGACTTCAAAACAATTATAGTTGTAAACAACTAAATTTCTCACAGTGGCACAGTTAAATACAACTTTATAATGTGAATTCACAGAAAAACAAGAGCAGTAAATGCAAGAGCAGCATCATTCTGCTGTTCAGTCACAGTCATAAGAATTTCTGACTACAGTAATATATTGTAAAATAATACTCTTTAATCCTCTAAATTACTGGCCATTTTTTACAGTGTACAGAAAAACAAATGTAAATTCTACATGAAAAAAGCTAGTTCAGGAAATAATTATTTAAAAAAAAAAGGAAATTCTATATTAGTACTCAATTCAAGCTTGTATAAATTAAAGTGTAATTAACAACGTTATTGTCACGGCATTTGCAGCCAGACAGATGAAGACAAATGAATCAAGTTTCACACGACAGTTTAATAATAAGTCCAAAAGGAGCAGGCAGACAGGCGTAAGCAAACACCAGGGCCGTGCACAGGGGGGTGGCCCGGTGGCTAGAGCCACTGCCCCTCTACCCTCATTGGCTGAGGTGCCCCTCTTGAACCCCCCCAGCACCCCCACCCCCAGGATCAGAGCGCTGTCAATCACTGCCTGATTCGCTGCCCATTGCCGCCTGTACATTTGATAATGCTCAACAGCACTGGATCAGAGCGCTATCATTGCTTTGGCAATGTAAAGCCTTTTTACCATGCCAATAAAGCTACTGGAATCTGAATCTGTCAATCGCTGACAGCGATGTGGTGTTTTTCAAACGACTCGACCACAGACCACGTCTCTGTTCATATGGTACGTAAACACTCAGTAATATATTTTGGAATATCACCCTGGTCAATATTTATTCTGATTACTTTCGTGTGATTGATCAAGTTATTATATGTAGCTAGTATGAGTAACAAAATGCGTTCCCACAGAATTGCCACTAATTCTAATAATGAACCCCACCCCTCGGTGATACCGGTATTACCGGTGTTGTCACACGTCGATTAACCGGTGGGAAAATTTCCTCACCGTCACAACCCTAATAGAGTGCCCCACAAAATGTCTGTGCACGGCCCTGGCAAACACATAAACATAACTGTGACCAGACCAAAAGTGACTGTGTGGGTAAACTATATAAAGCAGACACAAACGAGATGATTAATGAAACACAGCTGAAACACAGAACTAATAATGATGGTGGCCATGGAAACTAAAGAGTGGCGGAAAATCTAAACAAAGGAAGGCATAAACTGAGGGAACACAAACTAAAAGTCTTAGAACAGAACTAAACTGAATAAAATAGTGACATTTGTAAAATTAAGTAAAACCTACTCAACTTTTGGTTAGGTTGTAGTTATATCAATAAGTACCAATAAGTAAATTACTAATAAGTACATTTTTGTGGTTGTTGTTATACTTGCACTGAAAAAGTAGCTTGTAGGATTTACTTGATAAAGTCTTCGTAACAATTTGCACTAACATGTTAAGTCAATTTTATTGCTCTGTACAATGTACCTGTTATTGTTGAGTAAAATCTACTTACCAAGTTAATTTAACAAAGAAAATAAATAACTTTAGCTTTGTAATTTTTATTTAGTCAAAAATTACTGGTTAATACTTTGATTTTACTCAAAATAGCACTGAATTACACCATGCTTATAAAGTGTGTGTGTTAATCAGAAATATCTAAGCACTTAATACATCATGTATAATGTAGACTCCATATCAACATAATTAGTAAAGCAGCACTCACCCGAACACAGAGACTACTTGGTACACAATACATAATGACGGTAACATTTTGTGGATCGTTTTTGAGTATGAATGTATCATTTTGAGTAGAAAATTAACTCAATATGTAACAAAATCGCAAGTTAATAAACACAAAAGCAATGATAAAACAGTGTAAACACAGCTGGAAAACAGCAACAACAAAAAAAACGTTCATTGGCTTTAACTTTAAAATAAAAATGATTAAACACACATTGTTATGATTGCAAAGAATGCTTCCGTTTAAAATGGCGAAACTCCGAACGTGTATTTTGCCTTTTCATTTATGACTAGAACGATGATCTCATCACATCACGCATGTAAGTAGGTTATATACAACACAAATCACTTATCACAATCTTTGTTTTATAATACTATACTATGATAATACTACATGTGTTCAATTGGCACCCATGGTAATGAATTTGCCACCAGCTATCAGTATTGTTGTCAATAAATCTAAATAATCGCATATTATTATCTGATTTTGTTTCTAGTGTTCATTCTGTATGCTTTGGTTTGTTGTGTCCTGTAGGGGACGGTACTGCTCTTTCGCAGCTCTTAGTTTTATGACTAGTGCCAGTGGTTACTCATCCCAAACTCTGCTACATCTACATGACTACAGACCTTTAATTTACTTTGAAAAACCATTTTCAGAATAGTCTGAATAGTCTCCTGATACAGACCAATGTGTTTTTAATCATAATGATTGAGTGTGTATATGTTGAAGTTATGTGAAGTCTTAAGTAAAATATTTTAAAGTTTTGTCATGGATCTCTTGTATAGAGACAATATAATTGATGTGAGGCATTTTGAAATATCAGAAAATCTAGAAGAGACAAAGATTAGGCTACTGGGTGAATTTACTTCAGCAAAAGTCACAATTTGTTCTCCATTTAATCTCAGTGCTAACTAGAAGACACAAATGGGATAGAGATGCTATTCCACAACTTTTCTCTAATGTGGGCACATAAAATTGGGAAACTTTAGCTTTGCAGAAAAAAATCGGTACATTTATACTTTTTAAAAAACTTTTCTGATACTGGTGTTCCCATCATGCACTGGGGCATGAATAATTAATTAATAGGTTAATTAGCTTGATTTTTTTTTTGCTGTTTTCCAGCTGTTTACACTGTTTTATCATTGCTTTTGTGTTTATTAACTTGCGATTTTGTTACATATGGAGTTAATTTTCTACTCAAAATGATACATTCATACTCAAAAACGATCCACAGAATGTTACCGTCATTATGTATTGTGTACCAAGTATTCTCTTCGGGTGAGTGCTGCTTTACTAATTATGTTGATATGGAGTCTACATTATAACTGATGTATTAAGTGCTTAGATATTTCTGATTAACACACACTTTATAAGCATGGTGTAATTCAGTGCTGTCTTGAGTAAAATCAAAGCATTAACCAGTAATCTTTGACTAAATAAAAATTACAAAGCTAAAGTTACTTATTTTCTTTGTTAAATTAACTTGGTAGGTAGATTTTACTCGACAATAACAGGTACATTGTACAGAGCAATAAAAGTTACTTAACATGTTAGTGCAAATTGTTACGAAGACTTTATCAAGTAAATCATACAAGCTACTTTTTCAGTGCAATTATAACAACAACCACAAAAATGTACTTATTAGTAATTTACTTATTGGTACTTATTGATATAATCACAACCTAACCACAAGGAATGTAATGTAACTGAATGAATGTCATCCAGAAGTGCTGTTCCATATACAAAAGGTTTGAGACATGTAGTAAAAAAAATGTAATAGCCTCATGATAATAAAAATAAAATACATAGCAATAAATGTAGGTATCTTTAATTTAGTTCTGTCTTAAAATTGCATAAACTGGGGTCGGTTGCATAAACTGCTTAGACTGGTTTATAATATTAGTCATCTAATTTGTTTTCTTCAAGGCTAGTCATAACTTTTTGAAGTCAGTTACAAAAAGTTAGATTGGCCCAATTTCAGTCAGAAAAGCAAAATTGATTACCTCTTGGCTAACTGCTAGTTGGTCAAACTATTTCTTAAAGGGGTCATATGATGCTGCTAAAAAGAACATTATTTTGTGTATTTGGTGTAATGAAATGTGTTTATGCAGTTTAAAGTTAAAAAAACACATTATTTTCCACATACTGTACATTATTGTTTCTCCTCTTAACAAAGTGGCTGACCGCTGGACTTTTTGCTTCTAAATAAATATCAACACTGATATTATTTAGTTTTTTAAAAAGTATAAATGTACCAATTTTTTCTGCAAAGCTAAAGTTTCCCAATTTTATGTGCCCACATTAGAGAAAAGTTGTGGAATAGCATCTCTATCCCATTTGTGTCTTCTAGTTAGCACTGAGATTAAATGGAGAACAAATTGTGACTTTTGCTGAAGTAAATTCACCCAGTAGCCTAATCTTTGTCTCTTCTAGATTTTCTGATATTTCAAAATGCCTCACATCAATTATATTGTCTCTATACAAGAGATCCAAAACGGTAAAGAATACATCCATGACAAAACTTTAAAATATTTTACTTAAGACTTTACATAACTTCAACATATACACACTCAATCATTATGATTAAAAACACATTGGTCTGTATCAGGAGACTATTCAGACTATTCTGAAAATGGTTTTTCAAAGTAAATTAAAGGTCTGTAGTCATGTAGATGTAGCAGAGTTTGGGATGAGTAACCACTGGCACTAGTCATAAAACTAAGAGCTGCGAAAGAGCAGTACCGTCCCCTACAGGACACAACAAACCAAAGCATACAGAATGAACACTAGAAACAAAATCAGATAATAATATGAGATTATTTAGATTTATTGACAACAATACTGATAGCTGGTGGCAAATTCATTACTATGGGTGCCAATTGAACACATGTAGTATTATCATAGTATAGTATTATAAAACAAAGATTGTGATAAGTGATTTGTGTTGTATATAACCTACTTACATGCGTGATGTGATGAGATCATCGTTCTAGTCATAAATGAAAAGGCAAAATACACGTTCGGAGTTTCGCCATTTTAAACAGAACGCATTATTTGCAATAATAGCAATGTGTGTTTAATCATTTTTATTTTAAAGTTAAAGCCAATGAACGTGGCTTCTTGGGTGTTCACGCCGTCAAAAAAATCTGAACAGCATTTTTATAAACATACAATTAACATTTTATTTCAGTGAACATGAGTTACTCTATTTCTCTAAATTTCAGTAAACTTAAGCTGAAATAAAGTCTTTTTAAATTATATTTATTTATTTATTTACTTAGGCCTACTTTTAGGCTACTGACTGACTTATTTACAGTATTTTCCCCCCATCCCGAGTCAAGGCTGGAGACTCCATTACCATTATGAAACACAAACATCCAGACATGAAGATCTTTATCCAGGATGTAATTAGAATGGACACTCTATTAAATAACTTGTATCTTATAAAAAGGATGGCAGTATTTGAATGTGATTTTATGTTAAGATAGATGTTCTCTATTACAGTTCACTTCAGCAGAAGAGATCAGATTCGCCTGATTTCAGCTGTGTATTTATGAGTGTCCGGTCTGTTGAACAGCCAGAAAATATTAAAGGGGTCATATGATGTGATTTCAATTTTTCCTTTCTCTTTGGAGTGTTACAAGCTCTTGGTGCATAAAGAAGATCTGTAAAGTTGCAAAGACTAAAGTCTCTAATCCAAAGAGATATTCTTTATAAACGTTAAGAGTCAACCACACCTAACTAAAACGGCTCGTTCTAACACCCCCCCACATATCTACGTCACTGTGTGGGAAGATTTGCATATCTCCGCCCAAATGTTCACGCAAAGAAAGAAAGCATAACTTTTATTCTCGATCATATGACCCCTTTAAGAGTGGAGACACACAACCTGGTCTCATGTATGAACATTGTATAATATACTGTATATGATTATAGAATGACATTTTTGTTTTATGGTGGGTAAATTTGTTTTATTATATAACACTTATTGTTAATAAATACATTCACAGTGTAAAAACTGTGGAATGTGGAATTACTAATGGAATTATGAAGGTAATGAGGAAAAAATCTACAAATATCAGTTTGATTCTCTTGATGATGTTTAATGTCACATCCATCCACCCAGATCAGACATAACAGAACCTGTCTGTAAGAAGGATGACAAGTTTATGAATCAGCTACAAAGCACATATTCTGATTTCAGGTAAAATAAAATATGATATTTTTTTATTTGTTTTAGATGCTATAATGGGTCATCAAACATTACTCCAAAACAGTTTTTATAGCTGACTTAAAACTTCATGGAACTGATTATCTGCGTCTCATGATACAGAAAACAAGCAAACAAAAATGTTTACTGGAATAATTTGATATTTTAATTTATGACTCTTAATCCTGCTGAAGTCCTTAAGGCATTAAAATCAAAACTAATGAAGAAGTTTCAGTGTCTACATGAGGGAACATCAAAGCAGGGTAACCCAACACTCCTGAATGAGATCTACACAGATGTCAGACAGATTGAGACACAATTCAAGAGAGCAGCAACAGAAGACACACCGATCAAAAGCAATGACATTTTTAGAGCTTTACCTGAACAAGACAAACCCATCAGAACTGTGCTGACAAAGGGAGTCGCTGGCATTGGATAAACAGTCTCTGTGCATCAGTTCATCCTGGACTGGGCTATTGGGAAAGAGTATAAGGACATCCATCTCATATTTCCACTTCCTTTCAGAGAGTTCAATTTGATGCAAGAGCAAAAATGTAGCCTTTTAGATCTGAATATAAAGTGTCATTTATCTTTGATGGTCTGGACGAGTGTTGTCTGCCTCCGAATTTTCACTGCAATGCGGTTGTGTGATGTACATGAATCAGTCACAGTGGACGTGCTTCTGACAAACCTCATGCAGAGGAATCTGCTTCCCTCTGCTCTCATCTGGATCGCCTCCAGACCAGCAGCAGCTGATCTCGTCCACTCTGTGTGTGTGTCCATCGAGTGACAGAAGTGCAAGGCTTCAATGACCCAAAGACGGAGGAATACTTCAGGAAGAGAATCTGTGATCAGAGTCTGGCCAATACGATCATCTCACACTTTGAGTCATCAAGGAGCCTCCACATCATGTGCCACATCCCAGTGTTCTGCTGGTTTTCATCCACTGTTCTAGAGAGGATGTTGAGTGAAACAGAGAGTGGAGAGATTTCCAAGACTCTCAATCAAATGTACACACACTTCCTGATCATTCAGACCAACATCAACACATGAGAAGGATTATGAGAAGACAGTGAAAGATGGAGACATGAGACATGATACTCAGGATTGTGCACTCAGATCTTCAGAGAGGAGTTTGGGCTCTACCAGGGGAAGGTTTACTGCTTTGTTCATCTGAACATCCAGGAATATCTAGCAGCTCATATATGTGCCTCTCTTTCACAAACAACAACATAAATGTGTTTGACGAAATCCCCAAACAAAGACCACTAATCCACTAATCCATCAAAACATGTTTTATCTGAGCTGCATCAGAGAGCTTTGGATGAGGCTCTACAGATCAGAACCTTTTCCTGCATTTTTTTCTGGGTCTGTCAGTGGAATCTAATCATGTTCCTCTACAAAGACTAATGAAACAGACAGAAAGCAGCTCTGCCAGCCCCAAAAAAAACCTTGCTTCATTGCTGCTCACGCTGGTGTGAATGCACTCATTTGTTATCATGCCTGCCAAAAAAAAATAAAAAAATGTGCTGCTTACGTGCCGGCCAGGTGTTTTGGAGCAGGGCTGGAACTGAAGTCTGCAAGAAGGTGGCCTCAAGGAACAGGGATGACAATCCCTTATGTAGATCTTTAGATATTTGAAGTGTTCAAAAAAGGGTAATGTCAATGCAATATAAGATCTTTATGAATCTTTCACATTATATTTCTATTATAAATACAATATTTAAATATTTGAGTGCCTAACCTCACCTCTACTGTAAACCTAATGACTTCTCAACAATACATGTAATTAAAAGAATATATATATATATATATTGTAAGGAATTTTAACTCAGTTGTAAGGGAATTAATTATTATTAATTCATTCAGGTTTATTTCTAGCTCAGGTTTTAAAAGAACTCGATCTGAGAATTCGAGGTTCACCTGATCAAAACTGATTTTGACTTTAAATGGTTTACACTTTAAATCAAGGGTCGTCCAGCGAGCCGGTGATTCTCAGTATATTTTAACAAATTAAATATGTGTTTTCCTGGCCACGGTTAACACACTTATGATAATTTGTCAGCTCTTAAAAGAGAGAGGTAACGTTGATCTTGGCAAAGTTTTAACCTTGAAATTATATGACACCAGACAATTGATCGTTATAAATGAAACATGAATTTTATTTTATAAAATTATATTTGGCTATTCTAGATTACATCAAAACTAAGCTAAAACACACATACACACAAACATACAGTTTCAGAGGAAGAAAAATTATGTTAACGGAGTTCTGAGTTTCATAGTTCTACCTCGTTTTCACGAGGGATGCGAATTCACCTTAAGAATTCACAGAGCAACGAATCTAAATTCACCAGTTCAGCAGATTAGAGAGTTGTTCGTTTACTTGCGTTCTGCTGGTTAACAGCTGAGGTGATTCCGTTGCTGATGCGGGCTTCCGGGATGTCTTTGAGGGAACCCCGTTACGGGTTGGTCGCTGAGGTGACGTCGGAGTGACGGTTGAATGACGTTCTTTTGGAAAACCCCTCGTTGATCGGTTGGTCTTTGATGAAGCAGAGGCTTGAGCAGTTCTGCTGAAAGTCTTAGTTTGCAAGACTTTAAGTTCTTTGAAGATTTCAACGAAGTATTACTGAAGTGTTGAGTTTTAGATGGCTGGTCGCTTTTGATGGTAAGCGCGTGAGCACACGTGGGGTGCTCTAACACGGCGACAGGCGAGAGCAAG
>NW_015627262.1:319594-333598 GCF_001515625.1 Sinocyclocheilus rhinocerous
TGGAGGTGGCCTGGCAAATCATTAGCTCCGTGTTTTCTTTGTAAAGATAAGCAGAGCGAGACAGGAACTCATTGGAGAAAGTTGCCGCCTGGCTGGCCTGGTTCAGTTTTTTACGACTCTCATATAATGGTGTGATGTTCAGGAAATGCCTTACAATATATATATATATATATATATATATAGTGACAATAATGTTAGTTACATTTACTATTAAGTACATGTTTTAAACTCAAAATCCCACCCATCTAACATTCCTTGACATTATTGTGACAACATTTAACAATTTTTTTAAACACAAAACAATTTTTTAAAATAATTTATTAAAAAATAGCGCAAATAAAATAGACGAAGCAACTCGTGTGCATTGCTTTTCAAAAGAATCCTTACTTTAAACTGGAGATACTGTTGTAAGATCATCTTTCTGTTCTTCTGTGTATTGTCATTACACTGATATCATGATACCCCATAAACCGAGACTAGACTATTTTACATTGTGTATTGGACTTGCAAAACGTTTAGAAGAATCATTCATCCATCAAAATATTTTGCATTTATTAACCTTCAGTATAAATTTAGGAGAAGGTGAAAGAAATTTAGAGTTTCACCTTTGAGAAATTAAAGAGCTTGTTGCTATTTGAGATAAGAATTTCCTGGTGTTACCAGCAGAGGGCCACAAAGATAATGCAAATTATTTCACCAAAGATTTATATGTAAAACATTTTTAGTTTGTATTTACACAATTTTTATATATGATAACCAATAGGAATGTATCCATTACTCATTTTTTTACTGGTTTATTGCTTTTCTCTCCTAACACACTTAATCACTAATTCACTAATAACACAATTTTTTATTTATTTATTTTTTAAATAATGCTTTATTGTCAACAAATAGCATGTATAATACCACATCCCATAGTATAACATGAAAACATTTCACATGCATCATAACAAGAAGGATCAAGGAAAAGATTTTTTAAAAAAAGCAAAAAAAACATAAGCATCAGTTATACAGAAAAATATGTACTCTCCATATGTTACATTTCCATAGGATATTACAATGCAATTTTAATACAGAAAATGTACTTTGCAAATAAGCACCTGCTCCTACAACTCCTTGTTCAAGCTCTTGTTCTGTCCAGGCTGGACTATTGCAATGCTCTCTTGGCAGGTCTTCCAGCCACTTCTATCAAACCTTTACAATTAATCCAGAACGTAGCAGCAAGATTAATTTTTTTTTAGCCAAAAAGAATGAACGTCACACCTCTGTTTATCAATTTGCACTGGCTACCAGTAGCTGCTCGCATAAAATTCAAGGCAATAATGTTTGCCTACAAAACCACCACTGACTCTGCACCCCTAAATGACTAAATGTAAATGTAATGTAGTGACTTGAATTCTTTTAATGTAGTAGACATGTTGTATCTTGAGATTAAGTCTGCAAACATAAGTAAAGTCTCTTCATTATTAAATAACTGACTCACTAATAACAAACTAAATCAATTTCTAAACCAACTGTGAAAAAATAAAGACATTTCTATACAAAATATTGGCGTTATTCCAGATAAGAAAACTTTGGGGAGAAAAGTTGTATTTATAAATAAGACTCCAGGTAGCAAGTACTTGTTGGTAAAATTTTGAAAGTTTGATCGGAAGTTTTTCTATTTTATATATTACAAAATAAAATAAATTCTATGCCACCCAAATGAAAGAAAATAGACCGAGGAATTATATTTCAAATGAATTAAGGATTTTGAAGGTATTGTCTTAGCCAATATATTTTAAAGTTACTGTTTAGAGAGCTAAAGTCAGTAAAAGTAAGACCGCCTTTATCATATGAATTCAGTATTACTGATTTCTTAATATAATGAATTTTGTTTTTCCACAGAAATTTTGTCAACATGCCGTCAATTAATTTAGATAACCGAGAAATGATTTCTGCTTTAGTGAGAAGAACTCTGCCTTTAAGTGATAAATCTCTTTGCAACCAATGATTCAACACCTTATGTGTCTTTTCAATAATCAGAAGAAAATTGGAGGGGCATCTAGTTTTATCATCTTTGATTATTTTAACTCCCAAATAAGTAACACTTTCTCTTACAGGAAGATTACAAATTAAGGATTCCAAACAATTACCAACTAGTTCACATGTGTTAATGTTAAGGTGAAGACCTGAGGCTTTAGAAAAGGGCTTACTGTAAGAGTCTCTAATGCTACAGCAACCTGAGAGGCATCCTTCAAGAACAAAACGGTGTCGTCAGCTAACTGACTTATTACTACTGCAATGCCATCAATAGTTATTCCTTTTTATAGGGCTTTCTCTGATATGCAAATTTATGGTGTATTCACACCAGGAAAGTCCGCTAGTTCACTTGCTTTTGTCCGGACCAAATACATGTTGATTTTTTTTTTTTTTTTTTTTTTTTATTTTTTTTTTTTTTTTTTTGTGGTTCGCTTTCACACTGCCATTTTTGCAAGTGAACCAGAAATTATAAACAAAACCACACATGTGCTAAGGTCATCCATTCATTGGACAGAAATTCTCAAGCGTACTAGAGTTAGTTTTGAACCGGACCGAGACCACCTCTTCAGCTGGGTCTCAGTGCAGTTGTTTGGTCCGCCGCACCTGAGTGCGATTGCTGTATTCAAATCTACCCAAAAGATCCGCACCAACGGGGGAAACTAACTTCGATTCAATCAAACCAAACAAGACAGGTGTGAATACACCCTTAGAAGTTCCGTAGGTATCAGAAAGACATACGGGGAGATCGGGCATCCCTGCCTGACTCCACGGTTCAGAGTAAATCTAAGAGAGGTACCGTTGCTGAGTTTGATATGGCTATTGCAATTAGTATAAAGACATGGCCATGACAGGAAAGCTAGAGAGTTCAGGGGCAGCCTTCTTGGCCGTAACAGGACAGGCAGGGAGCTCAAAGGAGACCTCTGAGCTCTGGGGCTTGAGTGAGCTTTGTAGCGGTTCATGGACAGGAGCGGGCTCTGAAGCGGACTCATGAGGGCCTTTCGCACCGCTTTAGTTCCAGAACTAAATGTACAGTACTAAAGTACTGGGACGATTTTGAACGAACTATTTCCCAGTACCATAAAAACGCCAAAAAGTGGGTAGTTCTACAATTAGTTCCGGTACTATGAAAAGGTTCCCGCGGTGCGAAAGGCCCTATGGACCGGAGCAGGCTCTGGAGTGGATTCATGGACTGGAGTGGACTCTGGAGCAGACTTATGGACTGGAGCGGGTTCTGGAGCGAATTCAAGGACTGGAGCATGCTCTGAAGGAGTAGAGCAGTGTGTGACCCAAACACACAAAATGGCGACTGCCATTACTGAAAGTGCAGCGGAAGGTGGAAGAACCTCTGAGATCACCAGGCTTGAGAGCGCTGAGGCCGCGGAGCTAGGAATGCCGCCCACCCGTACCGACATCAATGGTGGGTCTGCCAAACTGGAGACCAGCCTCAAACCCCTTTGGAATGCCTGGGTGTCCTCAGAAGCAACATTCACGATGACTGGGAACACACTGATTGAGAGAGCCATGTAAATTGTCTGTAATCAAGTCACTAGAAGTGACTTTTACAGAGGTTTCGGTCGCCTGCGAACTGCAGCTAGTTTTACTAGCAGTGTTATCATGTACACTCTGGTCGGTCTTTCCAGCCTTCTTTCACGTCAAGTCACCTTTATTTATATAGCGCTTTTAACAATACAGATTGTGTCAAAGCAACTGTACAGCAAGGGGGCCAAGTTCTCCTCTGCCCAGACGAAACCAGCAGTTCAATTCCAGGCTGCAGCAAAGTCACATTGTGCAGAGGACTCAACTGGTTCCTGTGGTATTGTCCCAGTGGCCGTCTAGGAGACAAGGTCTTCACTGGGGATCTGTTGTCTTGGTCTCCGCTGACATTCAGGGCTGTAGAGTAGAGGTCTACACGGGTCCAAAAATCCGAACCCGAAGAGACCCGTAAATGTGCTACACTGAACCGACCCAGACCCGTCTATTATTTTGAAAGCTGGACCCGGGCCCGTGCAGAACCGAGAAATGTCAAAAATGTACTACCCGGAACCGACGCGGACCGTCAATTATTTGAAAGATGGACCCGAACCCGGCCGGGAAGACACAGACCCGACTGGACCCGATCGGCACATATTCCACAGCAAATTGCTATTAACAAGTCGATAAACAAGTTGCGAAAATTAAACTTAGCCTAAAAATCCTTTAATGGATTTGAATATTAGAAATGTGTTAGTGTGTTATGTGTAAGCCAGGTTAAAGAGATGGGTCTTTAATCTAGATTTAAACTGACAGAGTGTGTCTGCCTCCCAAACAATATTAGGTAGGTTATTCCAGAGTTTGGGCGCTAAATCGGAAAAGGATCTATACGAAAAAATCTATACGGTTTAATGGGGAGCCAGTGCAGTGTTGACAGAACCGGGCTAATATGGTCATACTTCCTGGTTCTAGTAAGAACTCTAGCTGCTGCATTTTGGACCAGCTGGAGTTTGTTTATTAAGCGTGCAGAACAACCATACTCTAGCTGCTGCATTTTGGACCAGCTGGAGTTTGTTTATTAAGCGTGCAGAACAACCACCCAATAAAGCATTACAATAATCTAACCTTGAGGTCATAAACGCATTAATTAACATTTCTGCATTTGACATTGAGAGCATAGGTCGTAATTTAGATATATTTTTGAGATGGAACAATGCAGTTTTACAAATGCTAGAAACGTGGCTTTCTAAGGAAAGATCTAAGATCAAATAGCACACCTAGGTCCCTAACTGATGATGAAGAATTGACAGAGCAGCCATCAAGTCTTAGAAAGTGTTCTAGGTTATTAATATCTCCCAAGGGTAACATGTAAAGCGTGAAGAGTAATGGCCCTAGTACTGAGCCTTGAGGTACTCCATACTGCACTTGTGATCGATATGATACCTCTTCATTCACTGCTACGAATTGATGGCGGTCATATAAGTACGATTTGAACCATGCTAATGCACTTCCATTAATGCCAACAAAGTTTTCTAGTCTATGCAAAAGAATGTTGTGGTCAATCGTGTCAAATGCAGCGCTAAGATCCAATAGCACTAATAGAGAGATACAACCACAATCAGATGATAAGAGCAGGTCATTTGTAACTCTAATGAGAGCAGTCTCAGTACTATGATACGGTCTAAATCCTGACTGGAAATCCTCACAGATACCATTTTTTCTCTAAGAAGGAATATAATTGTGAGGATACTACCTTTTCTAGTATTTTGGACAGAAAAGGGAGATTCGAGATCGGTCTGTAATTAATTAGTTCTTTGGGGTCAAGTTGTGGTTTTTTGATGAGAGGCTTAATAACAGCCAGTTTGAAGGTTTTTGGGACATATCCTAATGACAATGATGAATTAATAATAGTCAGAAGAGGATCTATGACTTCTGGAAGCACCTCTTTTAGGAGCTTAGATGGAATAGGGTCTAACATACATGTTGTTGGTTTAGATGATTTAACAAGTTTATACAATTCTTCCTCTCCTATAGTAGAGAATGAGTGGAATTGTTCCTCAGGGGATCTATAGCACACTATTTGATGCGATACTGTAGCTGACGGCTGCATGGTTACAATTTTATCTCTAATAGTATCGATCTTGAAAATAAAGTAGTTCATAAACGTTTTTCTGAGGTTTGGGATATGCTAAGGAATTGGGATAAATCAGGAAGATTACTTACAAATCAGTCTTTTGTGGTAGAAGCGATGGTTCTACCATACTTGTAACAAGGAGTAGAATTTACAGTTTTAGCTATATGAAGTTTGCACAAGACTAGATAATGATCTGAGATATCATTTCCTGATAATATCTCCTAAGGGTAACATGTAAAGCGTGAAGAGTAATGGCCCTAGTACTGAGCCTTGAGGTACTCCATACTGCACTTGTGATCGATATGATACCTCTTCATTCACTGCTACGAATTGATGGCGGTCAGATAAGTACGATTTGAACCATGCTAATGCACTTCCATTAATGCCAACAAAGTTTTCTAGTCTATGCAAAAGAATGTTGTGGTCAATAGTGTCAAACGCAGCGCTAAGATCCAATAGCACTAATAGAGAGATACAACCACAATCAGATGATAAGAGCAGGTCATTTGTAACTCTAATGAGAGCAGTCTCGGTACTATGATACGGTCTAAATCCTGACTGGAAATCCTCACAGATACCATTTTTTCTCTAAGAAGGAATATAATTGTGAGGATACTACCTTTTCTAGTATTTTGGACAGAAAAGGGAGATTCGAGATCGGTCTGTAATTAACTAGTTCTTTGGGGTCAAGTTGTGGTTTTTTGATGAGAGGCTTAATAACAGCCAGTTTGAAGGTTTTTGGGACATATCCTAATGACAATGATGAATTAATAATAGTCAGAAGAGGATCTATGACTTCTGGAAGCACCTCTTTTAGGAGCTTAGATGGAATAGGGTCTAACATACATGTTGTTGGTTTAGATGATTTAACAAGTTTATATAATTCTTCCTCTCCTATAGTAGAGAATGAGTGGAATTGTTCCTCAGGCGATCTATAGCAAGCTATCTGATGTGATACTATAGCTGACGTCTGCATGGTTACAATTTTATCTCTAATAGTATCGATCTTAGAAGTAAAGTAGTTCATAAAGTCATTACTGCTGTGCTGTTGGGAAATGTCAACACCTGTTGATGCTTTATTTTTCGTTAGTTTAGCCACTGTGTTGAATAAATACTTGGGGTTATGTTTGTTTTCTTCTAAAAGAGAAGAAAAGTAATCAGATTTAGCAGTTTTTAATGCTTTTCTGTAGGATAGGTTACTTTCCCGCCAAGCAATACGAAATACCTCTAGTTTTGTTTTCCTCCAGCTGCGCTCCATTTTCCGGGCTGCTCTCTTTAGGGTGCGAGTGTGCTCATTATACCATGGTGTCAGACTGTTTTCCTTAATCTTCCTTAAGCGTAAAGGAGCAACTGTATCTAAAATGCTAGAAAAGCGAGAGTCCATAGTTTCTGTTACATCATCAAGTTGTTCTGAGGTTTTGGAAATGCTAGGGAATTGGGATAAATCAGGAAGATTACTTACAAATCAGTCTTTTGTGGTAGAAGCGATGGTTCTACCATACTTGTAACAAGGAGTAGAATTTACAGTTTTAGCTATATAAAGTTTGCACAAGACTAGATAATGATCTGAGATATCATCGCTTGGCTGCATAATTTCAACACCGTTAACATCAATTCCATGTGACAGTATTAAATCTAGAGTATGATTTAGACAATGAGTAGGTCCTGAGACGTGTTTTATTGATTTCTCGTCTAACCCCAATAGAGTTCAAAATGTCTATGTGTCTTTCCAGCAATTTTCCTCTTTTCTGAGCCACCCATTGTGGTCTTTGGCAAATCACTGTAATATCAAATTGAGTTATCTTTCAAACTTTTCTTTGCAACAATGTTTTTAAAAAAGTCAGTTTAAGTGTTTAGGATTGCGGATTGATCTCGATCTATTTTTTGATAATGATTTTTAATGAGCATATTTGTTTAGTCCCACAGTAGAGACTACTGTTGAAGGAGAGTTTCATAAGATTTTTGACATTTATGGGAACACAAAATTATAGAAATTGACTTGCATGGTTGTAAAAAGTGCAATGCCCCCTATCAGGGATAGACACAGTCCATTCAGTGAGTATTTTGTAAACTGTCAACTCCATATGAACGTTGATATAATGGCAGGAAATGGCAGGTGGGATGCGGGGGAATGGAGACCGAGGAGTGAATTTCGAGGGGGGACGGCATTTCAGTTCCCCCTTCACTACGTGGTTAAAGCTGCGACAGTTGAGTGCATGAAGTGTTCAACATTCCACACTTAGTTTTTTCGGTTATTTAAGTGCATCATCCGGGTATTTAAAGTGCACATTTTCATTTTGGAATTTTCAGTGTGAACACTGCTCACACTATTTATACTACAAAACGTCATAGAATAGTGCATAAGTACGCGATTTGGGACGCACCTTCTGTCTATCAGATGTCTGTACACAGCAGATGCTTTTCAGATGAAGTGATCTTTAACAGACATCTTGCAGATGTACGTGTGCTATCTATGAAAGGGATTTCTATATTTTAACCATGCAATAGCCTACGAAAACGATCCAAGTTCGAACTTCCGTTAATGAGACACATAATAGAGTGAAAACAGTATCATAATCTACCACACTTGGAGAGGGAGCACCCTCAATTGAAACTAATAATAGCATATTGGTGAAACAGATTTTGCAAACGCTCTAGAGAGCGTCAAATGTTTCTATTTACAACATGTTTTTGCAGCAATGAGCAATGTAGCCAATCACAGACATATATGTTGTTTGTGAGGTCGTGATGAACTAAGATGAGTGACAGCTTTTTAATTATTAAAAAGGTAGTTTGCAAATGTGATATTGATTTTCAGCAGTTCATTAAACAAGAAGTTAATGTTTAGTGACTTTTTTTTAGGAACACTGTTGTTTGATTTCTCTCCATTTCATCAACAATGAAAATAGTTCAAAACAAAGTCACAGCTGAGCCACTGATACTGATTTCATTTGATTGGTTACAAATTTTTCCTGATTTTGTCTTATTATTGAATGTATTGTTTTAATTAAAAAAATTAAAAAAGGTTATTAATGACACATTTAATAAGGCTAGAAATGTATCTTTAATTTGGCCAGCGTTACGCAGGGTTCCTGTCTTGATACTCAAGAAAACATGGTTTAGAGGAAACATGAAATAATTGTAATGTTATTATAGATGATAAAAATGTTTTAATTAAATACATCTGAAAAGTAGTCTAAATTGGTTTCTTAGTCAACAGTTATTGTGAATAATGGCCTGGTTTATACAATACTTGATCCATCCACAAGACTGTTGAATAAGAATCTGGTGCAAAAACCAGGACTGTTCACACATGACATGTTTTATAAAAAAAAAAAAAAAAAGAACAGTTTTTAATGTCTACCAATTATTCAAAATAATTATAGAAAAAGATGCAATGAAAACAAAAACAAAAAAAGAATGTCTTTATATTGACAAGTTTCATTTGGGGGTAAACTCTCGTTTATATATTTGTAACTTCTTATAGAATGTGAAACTTTCAGGCTAGTTATATAAACCTGTTTTGTGTGTGTGAAAAATCTATTTGTGAATGTGTTTTCTCATGTTTGGCTATTTAGTCTTAACAATTATACACTCTCAAAAAAAAAAAGCATAACTGAGCCAATACCCTCTAAAAAAGGTACCTTTGTACCTTTTTTATCACAAAATAAAATGAGGGTCCTCAACGTCTAGATTATAATACATATGAGTTACAGATAATTGATGTAGACATACAGTTAAATAATTCCATTATAGCACCTCAGCACAAATGTTTATTTTAAAAAACATTTTTAGAAAAAAAAAAAAATCTCACACACATACAAAGATTTCCACAGTAATTAAAACGGTCCAGTGTTGAATCAATAGAAATCAATAAAAGTACAGTACACTTATAGTATTATTACAGTAAATCATCCTGGAGAAACATGGAAGTTAACATCATATTAACAGAATTGGAACTTCCATATTCAGTGTTTGGGTTATCTTTTGAGACTTAAAGTGTGACAAATGTAAACCTTCATATTCCTAAACTGTAAGCTATATCTATTTATTCTAAAATATAATAATAATAAAATGCAAAAAATGTTGTGTTAATCTACTGTTTTTTTAAGTGTTTTGATTAAGTGTTCTGAAGTGTTAAATATCTAAAAAAGTTATTTTTATATAAATTGTGTAAAACATACTGTATAAACACTGACCTACTGCAATGCTATTTTGAAATGAACCTATAAAGACTGAGATCATTATTAATGGTGGATAATTAATATTATTAAGAGATCTGTTAAAGAGTCCAGAAGGCAATCGAATGAAATAATGTGATGTATGGAATGTTCTGTTTTCTGATGAGGGTACCAGAGGTTCAATTTACAACATCCATCCTGTAGTTAAAGTTTGGCATGTCTACCCAACTGAAAAACAAAAGCAAACAAAAAACAAGAAAATCATAGTAAGGTCTACTAATGAAACAAAAACGTATTTATTTTATATTTGGTAGTCCTGCATGCAAAGATTTTGCATACTGCTACAAATATAAGATAGTTTTACTTTTTTTTTTTTTTTCCATTTCCATACTTATACTTTTTATTATTAGCTATAATGGTTAGGATAGTGCTGAAGATTTTTATTATTTATTTATAATTTATTATTAGTATTATTTCATTTGATAAATATCTCCTCACCTTCCATGTGGAGCGATGTTGGTATGATATAGAAAGGGTCTCCAGCGTCTCGATCATACAAGTGTTGGAGCAGCACATTTTTAACCATCTTTAGACTCAGAGTGTAGTGTATCAACTCCTCATGTTCTAAAGGCATCATGAACTGGAGCTTAAACTGGGCTGTAGTGTCTCTGTATCGAAGCACAGCGTTAAAAAGTCATTTCGGTCAACTTTAACTTGATATAAATGAGATGTGTTTGCCTGGGCCACACCAAAAATGAGTGGACAAGACTTAAAGGCACACTACGGTATGGACAAGCAAATAGTTGTAAAATGTGACAGTGGAGTGTAAAATTGACTCACTGGAGATTGTTTATGGTGACACTGTTAAAGTACCGCTCCAATGCAGGAGAGGAACTGTAGACTTCCATCAGCTGAGGGTTGATCATGGTGTATGGGAGAAACAGACATAGAGTGAATGAGTAATCATACATGTACATAGCAAAAAAACAATAAAAACAAAGCAGTGCTGTTTTTTTTTCATTCTACTCCTGGATGTTTAACTTATCTAAAACACGTGCTCGAGTCAGTCTACTACTGAGCTCTGTTAAATCAGATGTGTTAGATAAGCAAAACATCCCAGATATGCAGTGCTGTGCCGCTAAGGAACAGCACTGAGAAGGGAAAAAAAAAAAACACACACTACCACTGTGAAAGCAGAAGTGCAAGCTGTGGCGCATCCTGCTCAGGACGGTTAGTTCACCCACAAAATGAACATTTCATCATTATTTACTCACCCCCTCAAGTTGTTCCAAATCTCTTGACTTACTTTCTTCAGTGGATCACAAACGGTGGGTTTTTACAGAAACTCTTGACTTGAGCAGTAGCTTTAAACAGTGATGTCCAATGAAAGCATAGTTCTTTTGAGTCAGATTCTTTTCCACGAATAAAGAAAGTCATACAAGTTTGGAATGACATGAGGGTGAATAAATGACGTCAGGAGGGAATTTTCACGAGTGAACCATTTTTGGGTAAACTATTCCTTTAAAGGGGTCATATGATGCGATTTCAAGTATAAATTACATTTGAAAATATATTCAAATAGAACAGTTATTTATTTTTTAATTCTATTATTTTACAATATTACCGTTTTTTTCAGCTTCTAAACCCCAGAATGTCTTGCCTCATAGACACCCCATGTAAGTGTTGTAAATGCACTTTTTATTTGTTCATACAAACTGGGATGAGTCAAAATCATTTTCTGTGTCAATTGATAACATGTCAGATGCTGTCCATAGAGTCTAGCTTGTACTAAACATGGAACATTTATTTAGTTTCAGATTCAAGATTAGTCAGGGAAATCATGTGAAACATTTGAAGAAAAAAAAAAAAAAGGTGAATATTTAATCTTTAAATCCATATTTATTTAAAAAAATAAATGCATGTCTCTGACTTCTTCACACGTCAGAGTTTGATCTGTGTTAAGTTACGTAAAACGTATGAATGGGTTTCTCAAAAATGCTTCACAGGTATCTACAATTTCTAGTATTGAATAGATCATTCTTGTTATTACCTGCTGTTCCAGCTCTATCATAGTCTCTTCACCCTGAGAGTCTGAAGTGAAATTGTTAGCATCCAGAGTAAAATTTCCTCTGAAGAAGCGTGCCACCACAAATGATGATTTGTCATATTTTTCATCCTCATCGTCATGAACAACTTTAAAACACAGAGGGTTGCAAAACAAAACTAAAATACAATCAGAATGTTATACAGGAATTACTTAAGAAACATATGCTGTGGTTCAGTCATCTTGGAAACAGCTGACATTTTGGCAAATGTATAGAGGAAGGCTCGTCTGATCTCATAATTTTAAACATCAGTATCAGAAGACCAAGCCAGATATGACTGGTGTCAGCTAAGAATTCAGGATGCACTTGGCCAAAAACAAAATGTTATTTAATAATCAATCAATTAATCAAATGTTTTTGATAAAACAACGCTCACATAAAAATGAGTTGTACAATTACGAGACATGAGATATTTCAGTAAGTTGTATTGTTTCTTTCAACATACAGTACATTATGATGTTCATTTTGTGCTAGAACTGCAATTAAAGAGAAAAAGATGCAATCTGTTATGCCACAATAAGAGTGTTAAACGTTAAAAAGATTTATTGTTTGTATTTTGTGATAAAATTGACAGAATTTGAAAGCTGAGACTTTGTTTCCTATTAAAAGTGCATAAAAACAGCAGAATGCATAGCCTAACAAATTGGACTGGTAACATTAGAAATAGCATTCACAGAAGACAAAGAATCTGAATGGAGCATCAGTACCTGCACACACAATAATTGAGATCCCAATAACCAGAGCAATGGCAATAAAGATGAGAAGTAGCAATGTCCATAGTTTGAGTTTCCACACCACCACCTCATTCAGTTCTCTCTTGACCCTCCGCAGCTCCCTTTGCCACTGCAAACACAAAGAGGTAGGGGCCTATGAAATCCGTTAAATTTTTTCCCAGATTCGGTTTTATTTTTTTCCAAATTCCAATTTTCTGTTTTAATTTTTCTGGATTATGTTTTTTTTTTTTTTCTGTTTAAATTTTTATAGACTGTTATTAATCAAAAAGCATGTCTAATTAGTAGAAATCATGAAACGTACGCAATTTAACAGCAATTTATTAAAAGTTTAACAAAAATAAAAAAAATTAATTATTTACATATTTGAGGCACTATACGTTTTAATTTTTTTGTTTCTAAAAATTTATTTTATTTTTCCAAATTCTGTGTTTTCCATTAATTTTCTGGATTCCATTTTAATGGTTTCATTACATTTTAATAATCAAAAGCATCTCTAAATAATAGATTTTATTTTTTTTTTTTAATGAATTTATTATTATTTTATTTCTTTTTTTCTTAGAAATACTTTGTATTTAGTGTATTTAGTGTTGAGTATTTCGATTTTTCTGGTAATTTTTAAAAATTTTTTGGTAAATATTCCTTAAAAATAATGTTTTAATAATTTTATTAGTAGTAGTGGTACTATCATTACATTAATTAATATATTTCTGTCACAGTTTCTTCAAGTTAAACCAAACTTTTATTTTTGACGAGTTGCTGTAAAGACCTTTGAGTTTCTGTTTGTATATGACATGACGATAGTTTTTCTCAAAAGAAACTTTAAAATGCTTATGAAGTGACTCTCAGAGCAGACCTAGAGATTATGTTCATGTACTCATATATTGAGGCGGCAGAGGCTGAAAACAACACAAGTGTCGCAGGTGCTTCAGTATGTGTGTAGTAAACAAAACCTTGCGTCTGTGCCATTCATTCACACAGAGACACGCAGAACATGAAGGATTCATATTTAAATGCATATTTTGCGGCTTAATATTCACAGACACTAGTCCATATCACGTTTTGATTTAAGTGTACTGACATACTTTTGATTTATTCAGTGACATTCCGTTATACAGTAAATTCCATTTTTATAACTGGATTCTGCGATTCCGTACGCGTTTTCCACATCGCGGAAATCATAGGGCCCTACAGAGGAACAGCCACAAGGCTTTCTTACTGTATGTGACGAGAGGGGCGGGGCCGAGAGCCGTGGGAACGGAGCGAGGCCGGTGGAGTAATTGATAATGAGCGACACCTGCACCACTCACCGGTCTCGAGTCTCACGGAGGAGCTCCGGAAGGATACCAAGGAGGAGGGAT
>NW_015627262.1:333747-337323 GCF_001515625.1 Sinocyclocheilus rhinocerous
TATATATATATATATGTGTGTGTGTGTGTATATGTGTATATATATATATATACAGTGTGTGTGTGTGTATATATAAAGAATTATTAATAAATTATCATAAACAACTTCACATTTTTGAGAACCATACCACATGACATTTTACAACCTGGGCCAGCCTTGCTTTGTCATAAAAAGGGCCAGATTATAAGATATTTCAAGAGACGTATTGACTTTTTATGGCTATGTACCATAGTAATCATATCCTTTTCAAAAGAACCACTAAACTAGATGAAGATCTGCTTGGCTAGGCTGGGAAACCAGTTTAAACCAGCGAATATCATCTTAAATTAGCTAAAACCAGCAAACGAGGTTAGACTTTTCATCTGGGAACATGGTATTCTACCTTGGAGTACAATGTAGCCTAAATAAATATGAATATGGTAATCATTCAGGTCATGGCACGTATTTAGATAAACATTAAGGTACCACCACAGTACCTTTTGAATGGGATTAAAACGTTTTTTTTTTTAAACTATCTTTCCATAGATCTTACGATCAAAACGAAACAACAATGGAAGACACTCAGGGTAAAACTTTAGTGTTCTCTTAGTAGAGATGTACGTTTGCGCACTTGCACAATCTTGAGTAACTAAACTTGTCAATGATCTGAAGACAAGATGAATAAAGGATACATTTTTGACAACTTACCTCAATCGTTTGGTCACTCGAGACGTTATTGTTGTCACAGACAACTTGAATGGGCTTCAACTCCAGCGCGTCGGTCATACTTCCATAGTCACTATCCCAACCTGCGGAAAGACCCGGAACTGAGGCGTGTAAAACACGGGTTGCGAAAACGTTTCACCGAGTTTGTGTTGCGGTTAGTGAACAATGTTCCCAATTGTTACATTTAGCTAATAAAGGATAAATAATTTGATTCCAGGTTTCTTTTCAATGTGGATGCGGCTGATAATGATATATAGATGAAATAAGTGTTAAAGAGCGTCTCGTATTTCAAGTTAGAATTTGACTAAGTGAAACGAAACTGAAGTAAGCACACAGTGTTAGGCTACTTACAGGAACTGTGAGAAAAGGGCATTTGAAAGCAAATAATATAAAAAAGCAGGCTAAACCGATATATGGGAAAACGTGTGCTTTTTACTGTGAGGTTGAGTCACCAGATATTGGCACTTATTATGTCATTCCAACTAAACACAGTGTCAAGGCATCGCCCTTGTGGACACATAGGTGAACTGCATTTTGTGCACATTTAAAAGCACAGATTCATTCACCTTCTCACACTCGTGTCCGTTGAACACAAAACGGGAGTTGCTTGAGTTTTCACAGTTTTCAACAGACTGATATTTAAGTACAAATTAACTGACAGCAGTGTTCTTACACCTTTGCCCAAGTAAAATTCAAGCACTTTTCAAGCATTTTCAAGGTGCACTTTCAAGCTTTTACAGCACTTTAGAACTGTAAATGACATGTTTCCATACATATTTCTTCATGTTGAAGGGGTGGATTCTGGAATTCACTGCCACTTCAATATATATATATTCTTTCGAGTGGTTTATTAAGTTAATATTAAGTAATTAAGTTAATATTAGTTAATATTATTCTTAGGAATATTAAATGATTTGAAGGATGTCCCCACGTTAAACTTGAATCATATAAAATGACATGTGCTCTTTCCATGGTTTCAGAAAAGCACCCAACACATTAAAGCATACATTTACCCTTCTGACTTACTATGACAGCTTAGGTCACAAAGGTCATTAGGGCCTCTCATCTACATGACCAATTTACAGTTAAAGCATTTACTTTATTTTTTATCTTAATATTGAAGAAAATAATGAAGAATACTGTTTGAAACACCTAGCTGAGAAAAAGTACTTCATAACTGGATGTTTGAGGAAAGTTTGGGGAAACCCAATCTTGAAGAAGCCGTGTATCCTCTCTCTCTCTCTCTGTCTGTGTGTGTGTGTGTGTGTGTGTGTTAGTATTAGGGACAGTTAAAATGGTCTGGCTACAGTATTTATCTAAAGTTAGATTTATCAGGGGTGTGTTTCCCAAAAGCAACTATGGTCGAAAGTTCCGTCATTACCAATAGAGTTCAATAGAACTTACGACCATAGTTAGCTAACGATGCTTTTGGGAAACGCACCCCTGATCAGTATAAAGCATTGATAAATGTTGTATCACACTAAATGCAGTCATGCGATTCTGTAAAATATAGTTTTGTGACGAGAGGGGCGGGGCCGAGAGCCGTGGGAACGGAGCGAGGCCGGTGGAGTAATTGCTAATGCGCGACACCTGCGCCACTCACCGGTCTCGAGTCTCACGGAGGAGCTCCGGAAGGATAAAAGTAGGAGTGACAACAGTGAAAGACGAGAGAGGACCAGGCCTGGATTTTATTTTGTGTTTTGGTTTTGTTTGTACGCGACAGTCGTCCGCGAGGGGCTGTCGCGCTATTTTGTGTTTGTTTATTTTATTATTAAAATCTTAAATGTTCGCCGGTTCCCGCCTCCTTCTTCCAGTGACTACGAACTTTGCTACACTGTACCTCAGCGTTGTTCAAAGCCAAGCTGTTTAAATTACAGTAGACATATTTGCTTGTGTCAGTGGTTCCCAATCTTGGTCCTGGAGAAACCCCAGCATTGCACATTTTAGATGTCTCCCTAATCAACACAACTGATTCAACTCATCAGCTCATTAGTAAAGACTCCAAGACCTCAAATGTGTTTATAATTGATTATTTCCACATGTAGACATACTCCAAGTAATGGCTTGTTGCTTTTCAGATTTACCTTGGGTTGAGTTAGAGAGTCAATATCGACTCTATCCACATGGAGGTGCTGTTCCCTATTGTTCTCAGTGACCTGAAAACACACAAATCCAGATAGACCAGTCAAACTAAACTGAAGCATCAGTTTGCAGCCTAAAAATCTGCACGCAGTACAAGGTGTCAGGGCAGACATAATAAGTGGAGCTTCCTTGAATAACCTAATTATGAGTGAAACAACGTATTGTATAGATTAGTTTGTCAATTTTTGTATTTGTCAATCAGGGGAGCGTTTCCCAAAAGCAACTATGGTCACAAGTTCCGTCATTGTGAATGTATCTTAAAATGGTTTTGCTTTGGTTCAAAACCATTATAGTTTCATTCAATCAATTAATTTCTTCAGCCAATCAAAAGTTATGAGTAAGAGGCATTTACCTGTGGTGTTACTAGAAGAGGGGACACTTCATTTCTCTCTGATCTTAGGTGGTCTGAGCAAGTGCCATTCCCTGGAATCACCTGTGAACATTTGTGACATAATTTATACGATATATACATACATTAAGTGAAAAACAGTTGCAGTGTATATATCTTTAGACAACAGCCACTAACAAAACAGTAAAAACATTAAAATGGTACAGGCCAGGGGCAATGAAGAGGGTCCATAATAAAGAAAAGAGTACATCTTTTAAATGTGCCAAGTGTTCCAAGTGTGTTTTAAAAAGTACTCTTTAGTCATGTTTGTTTCATATGTTTTGAATATACACATATATATATATATATATATATATATATATGTGTGTGTGTGTGTGTGT
>NW_015627262.1:337429-354205 GCF_001515625.1 Sinocyclocheilus rhinocerous
CTTTGGGGCAACAAGCCCCGTGTCAACAAGCTTTGCCCCCCTAAATTTGAATCGTATCACACCAAACAAATTTGTGTGCAATGCGCAGCTTGTCCTGTGGCTGTAATGAAAAAAAGTCATTCATTGTGCCAGCATAACTTTTATGTCAAGAGGAAATTACTCAAAGCGAGAACGCATGCAGAGACCACGTGCTTCAGAGAGAAGCTTCATATATTCATCAGAGCTACACCAAAACAAAAAAAAAAGATACAGGAAACGAAAATATTTAATTTCAGTCACGTTCACGTAGTAAGAAATAAACTATCCAAGTGTTAGTTAGTATCTGTCTGTGCAGGACCGGTCTCCAGGGAAATTCGTAACGGCACCCAGGATGGAATATGCATAAGGGCATCTTCCATCACCCTGATGCATGGGTGGCAATACACGTCTTGGGAGCGACACGTTGCGTGTGAACTCTTAATCGCTTGTCACCTAAATAACCTTCAGAGATATGCTTTGAAGTTGATGCACATCTGTTTGTTTTTCTATGATTTAACCAATCAGAATAATTTTTACCGAAGTAATAACATCACTATACTCTAACAGAGGTTAGTGACAGCCACATGTGCAGAATCGAGTGCATTTGGTTTCGTTTTGAGCAAAAGGCAAAAGTAATTAGGCTTGTTGTAACTAAAAAGTGAACTATTCAGTAAAATAGCAAATTATTATGTCAATCTATTCAAATGGGAGGGGGGGTAACCATGTTACCTGGTTTGCTCACTTCAGTCAGTGGAGTCAGTCAGTGATGCTTACATAATAAAGGAAAGCATCTGGTAAGTGTAAATAAAGCTCTTTATTCAGACTTATATGGGAAGTAGTAGATCATTGATGCAGTACAGTAGCTTTGCTGTCACAGTGATACATTTCAGGCATTTTATTTAATAATAAAGTATCTTTCCATAGCAGCAGTGGAGACTGCTGATCAATTTTGGCTGTCGCAATATATCTGCCACTATGTTCTTTGTATTGTTTATATTTATCTTGTTATTAAAAAACGGTGAATTTTAGTACCATCAGAACCATCAGAAAATAAAAGTGCAGTTAGTGACTCGTGATTTTGCTACTTTAACCACACCCTCTCCACAACCCTCTCAGCCAACTCAATGTCAGTGAACCTAAAACACTCAAAATGACTGATAAATCATTTCTGAAGTTTTTATGAAGCATTTCTAGCCAACTTTTGCTGTTTACAGGGCCTAGGACTATCACAGAGGCATGTCAGATATTTCAAATTAACCAACAGTCAATAAAACTACACCTATTTCAGTGATATTTGACACTTTGTAAACTGAATAACATGAATATTCAAACAGGGTGAAGGCTGGAAAAGTACTTTTAAAATAGAGAATGCTCTCCAAAGGTGAAAGCGTTCCTGTTCTCTGAACAGCAAATAAGAATCCAACATACGTTTATTTAAAAGAAAAAAGCAAGCAAGATAATCGAGGCATATAAATAACTCAGACATACCATACAGAGTTTGAATAGAAACTCAGGGTTTGATATAACGGCTTCATTTTAGCTATAAGATCCCACCTGATCTCTTGAGAAAACATAACTGTTACACATTTTTGCAGTTCGTGGCACATTTGTACAGTTTGATTTGTAAAAAAATATATATATTTTTTTTTAAAGGTCCACCACTAAACCTAACCAGCAGTGGGGTGCAAGGAGATTGTACAAAAACATACAAATGAGATTGTACAAATTCACCACCAATACTCCAAAACATAAAATTGCAACAAATTGCCATGAGTGTGCTGATAACATCTAACCCTTTGTTTAATGTTTGCTTTAGCAATAAGTCCACAAATCCACAGTCCTAAAAGAGAAGAATTCAATCCTGGCATTCAGACTTTGTCATTCTTCATCTATACTGGAGTCTGTTCTCAGCGAATCCACATGAACGTTTGTTAGAAACGCTATTAATTCAACTGTGGTCGGCAATAGCCTTCTCATTATTCTAGCTTGCTAAATAAATGCTTATGTTGCGAAAAAAAAAAAAAAAACATTTTGATGACCATTACCCTGTTACTTCTATTCTGGGTTGTTCTCTGCATCCAGAACTTCCTTGTCTTCTTTCACTTCTGTCCTGTCCTCTTCTGTCTCTTCCTTGTCTTCTTCTTGAGCCTGTTTACAGTCAGAAGGTTCATATCCTCCCTTATTTAATTCCTCCTTACTTCCTATATGGGTTACTTCGGTCCCCTCATTTTCTTGGGGTACATCTAAGTGCTCTGTCCTGTCTTTTTCCTGTTGTGGGCCATTGGTGGGTTGAACAGAGTCTGTTTTATCTTCAGTATCCTCCTGTGAAGGCCCACCAAATAATTCCCCTTCATCTCCATTCTGCTGTTGACTATTTGGTTCACATGGAGAGTCATTTCCCTCGTTCCATTTTGTCTCCTCACATGCTGACTTCCTGTGTTGTCGTGTGGGCAGACGTCGCTTAAAAGACAGCCTAGCTCGATTCTGTGGGGTGAATACACAAAATCAGACTAGCTGAGTTTGTAAAAGTTGAATTCATTCATAACTTTAATAAACTACAGACTACAACTGACATATTTACTTTGTATCAAAACTTACTTACGTAGTCGCCATGCTACATAAGCAGCATGCTAACTGGACAGATCATAAATGAAACTGGAATTGATTAAATGAAAAGGAAAATGGCTGCAACACCACGTGCCACACAAATAGCCCTCGTCATATTTACCACACAGCAGAGTGTTGCTAAGCTAACAACACAAGGCTGTGATAAGCAAAAAAATACACAACTATTGCGTAAAATCAAGGATCTAACCAAATATTTTTGATTTAGGGGGACCAAATGTAAAAGTTTAATCAATCGTTTATTGAAAAACAAATGGGTTTCACAGAAATCTGAAATTTAGGTGGTGATGTTGTCTATTCCTCTCAACATGATAAAATGGCCTTTTAATTACACTGAACTATTTTTACTTTAAAGCAAAATTATATTCAACATTCTTCTTGACTAATCGACCATCCCAGTTGAGCTTGTTGCAATGCATTCTGGGACCGGTTCCTGGGATGGATACTTGGTTCCAGTGGCAGTTGGTGGAAAATTGTCTAGGTTGGGTGCCACGTACAACAATTTTAGCATATATCCCAGTATGATTTATCCCAGTATAGCAAAAGGGAAAATTTTGACTTGAAACATTTTGAATAAAGATAATTGTTTTACCAAGTTCAAGAGTTTGAGGATGATTCTCACAAAACAATATTTTCTGCTAGAATTTTTCAAGATAAATTAAAACATTAAAATTTCATAATTCACCATTTATTTATACAGTGCAACAGCAAAAACTGTGAGGAAAAAAAATAAATGTCACATTTGTTTAGAGCATTTTCTATAACTACAAGTCGAACTGCAATACCAAACAAGAACACACAGAGTGTCACGGTTCACTACTGTGAGGAGCACAGAGACGCAGAGTCGAATTCAAACTTATAGACTTTAATAATATCCAGGGCACGTGACACGGAGATGCCAACAGACCACTATACCAGTCGCCTTAACCTGACTGTATATAAATGTAGACAGATCCATTCAGAATTATTAAACAGAGCAAAACACAAATTAAAAAGCTAATAAAAACATTCTGAATTTGTCGAATGTGGTGATCTTAAGGCGGCTCGACATCACCAGTGAACAGTTCCTCTGTCAGAGTGAGTACTGATGTCCATATGTATATAAACAGCACTGACCATTGCAAACTCCTAAAACATGCTTCTTCAGCAAGTGTCCATTATGACAAGTTCACACTACAGGATTTTAAGCCCGATTTGCAAATCAACGAGCTCGCCGACAGCGGGCAGTGATCGCGGGAAAATCAGCGCTCGGCAATCTTTATGTGTGAATTACTCAACGATGCGTCAAAGAGGCTCGCTGACGCCAAACAAATATCTAGCATGCTAAATATCTGGAGCTGTCGACCAACTCGACAACACGTGGAATCAGGTGTCGCAACGAGCTACAGCCAATGAGAGAGCAAGGCATGGTTTGAGGTCAGCGGAAGAAGGCCTTGTCCCAAATGGAACACTTCATGTGCGCTTGCGGTCTTACAATAGCCGCCGCGTGTGCGTGTCCGTGTCCGTTAAGTCTACAAGACCGTAGAGTGTCCCATTCGTCATTTTAGCATTGAGAAGGGTTCTCGCGAGCGTCCCCTTTGCGGCCGTTATGCGCCCTCGATCTGCACTTCTGCTGAGCCCGCACTGGGGCGAGCTCCGCAGCAGAGTTCTACCCGACAGTCAAAGCGGCATTACGTCACGAAAGGGCGGACTCAGAGGAAGACCTCGAGGGTTTAGGATGCCATTTGGGACAGGGCCGAAAAACAGCAGCAGCAACATGGCTTTAAGAAGTTTGGACAAGAAATGGAGCACATTTTTTCAGAACAGATCATCACACAAACAACTTGCAGCACTAATTTATTCCGGACGTCCATTTAGAAATAAACAACTCCTGTTTCACTTGTTGTTTTGCGTCATTCCCGTTCAACTTCTTGCGTCTTTTTTCATGACAAAACATGGTTTGGGGACCGTGTAGAGTCGTTGGGTGACAGAGTTGTTGTCAGCTCGTATTCCGGACGTCCATTTAGAAATAAACAACTCCTGTTTCACTTGCTGTTTTGCGTCATTCCCGTTCAACTTCTCGCGTCTTTTTTCATGACAAAACATGGTTTGGGGACCGTGTAGAGTCGTTGGGTGACAGAGTTGTTGTCAGCTCGTGTAGTGTGTGACCCCCTGTTGTGGATCATTTACGTTGTGTGAATACTACAACGACTTCAAGACAGACTTGTCAGTCTGAACAGCACAGCTATCTGCCGACGTTTAAAGTCGTGTAGTCTGAACTAGGGTTTATAAAACACTTGCCAGACATGCAACCATACTGAAAAGTGCTCGTGCAAAAAGCTATCAGAGAGCGCACATACACAGTTTGTCTATTAGCACACTACTAATAACAGTCTTGCGCGTGTTTAATAATGTACGACTCCTGTATGTCACTGGAATAGTCTTTACCTCCATTTCAATCGTCATCCCTCTAAACTTTACTGTTAAGTTACTGGTTTGCTTTATTCAGGCCATCCAGACTAGTCCTGACTTCAGCTTAAAGATAATTAAGAGAGGTATGTTTGTTCCCACCAATCGTTGTTAAATTTTAAAAGTTACATTTATGTATGATGACGAAACCAGGTTAGTGCTAGTCCTCCCTCCCATTGCAGTCCCAGCAATTCGAAAAAAAATAAATAAATCTTTGTATGGAAGTCTATTGGGGCGATTCTCAGCCTGAGTGAAATCGCCCAAAAAGGGGCGGCACTCCACATAATGTGACTTGACGCTGATTGGACTATATATCCTGAGGCAGAACAAACAGTCCAGAACAGTGACAGCTAGCGTAACATTGTGGTTGAATGTAATAGAAAAAAATCCTCCCTTTCACACTTTGGTGGTGCGTCGCCCTATCGCCCTAATGAAGAAACCGCTCCTGCTTGCTACAACGACTTCAAGACAGACAGCAAGTCATGTAGACTGAACAGCACAGCTATCTGCCGACGTTTAAAGTCGTGTAGTCTGAACTAGGGTTTATAAAACACTTGCCAGACATGCAACCATACTGAAAAGTGCTCGTGCAAAAAGCTATCAGAGAGCGCACATACACAGTTTGTCTATTAGCACACTACTAATAACAGTCTTGCGCGTGTTTAATAATGTACGACTCCTGTATGTCACTGGAATAGTCTTTACCTCCATTTCAATCGTCATCCCTCTAAACTTTACTGTTAAGTTACTGGTTTGCTTTATTCAGGCCATCCAGACTAGTCCTGACTTCAGCTTAAAGATAATTAAGAGAGGTATGTTTGTTCCCACCAATCGTTGTTAAATTTTAAAAGTTACATTTATGTATGATGACGAAACCAGGTTAGTGCTAGTCCTCCCTCCCATTGCAGTCCCAGCAATTCGAAAAAAGAAAAAAAAAATCTTTGTATGGAAGTCTATTGGGGCGATTCTCAGCCTGAGTGAAATCGCCCAAAAAGGGGCGGCACTCCACATAGGTATGTTTGTTCCCACCAATCGTTGTTAAATTTTAAAAGTTACATTTATGTATGATGACGAAAGCAGGTTAGTGCTAGTCCTCCCTCCCATTGCAGTCCCAGCAATTCGAAAAAAAATAAATAAATCTTTGTATGGAAGTCTATTGGGGCGATTCTCAGCCTGAGTGAAATCGCCCAAAAAGGGGCGGCACTCCACATAATGTGACTTGACGCTGATTGGACTATATATCCTGAGGCAGAACAAACAGTCCAGAACAGTGACAGCTAGCGTAACATTGTGGTTGAATGTAATAGAAAAAAATCCTCCCTTTCACACTTTGGTGGTGCGTCGCCCTATCGCCCTAATGAAGAAACCGCTCCTGCTTGGTTCCTTCCTGTGATGGTTTCTGCCTAGTTTGACATCTAGGTGGAAAGATTAGGTTTTGCGGACAGAGCTGTTGCTCTTGAATGACAGCACTCCAGTATTGGATTATACTAGATTTTAAGGATGTAAAACAAAAAAGAGGATTTAGTAGTTTTACGTTAAACCTGGACTCAAAGTAACCTTCGACAACCAACAGTACATTAGGCTATTTACAGAATGTAATATTAGCGTACCGCATACAGCAGTTTAGGGGCATTTCTAGCCTTTCATGATCAAAATTGTCCCAATATTTGAACATTTTTGTATGCTGTTATGGATATGTTTACATAAATTGGCTTTGCAGTGTCAAGCTGCTTCTTCGCTGACAAATGATTAAAAACACGTTTTATTTCCTACAGTGGATTGTACTCATCCTACATTGAATAAAATAACTCATCCAGCACTTATTTTGTTTTCTGTCTTATTCATCATCCCGTCAGAAATAGCTGAAAATGATTGTTTGTGAGTCAACTGTCCACATTAATCCAACTGAATTGCAAACAAATCCTGACCTTTCTGTGAATTCCCATTGCATTCCAGAATCAAAGAACGTAGCTCGGCAGCTAAGTACTTCTTTAACAAAATATAAACAATCATGTGTTATTGCTGCATTCTTTTGTGAATGCTCTTTGAAGAGTTACAGAGGGTATGATGCAGAAGTGGCCTGATTGGATTAGAGAGGACAGTCTCTATAGGCTTACACAGAGCTTAAGCCCACAATACTGGCTGCAAAGAGATGTGCACCTTCATGCTGATATCATCAGATCCTCTTCTGCACACATCAGAGATTTTCTGAGAAACAGCAAGCCTGTAAAAGGTTACTGCTGAACTTTCAAGAGATCATGTTTTGCCACTCATATTTAGTCTACAAAAAAATACAGGGTTTTCAATGACAAATTAAAATTAAATGTCCACTTACAGACCAAAATATGTGATCATAGCCCTGCAGTACCAGTTATTATTTACTGATGCAACCCTAAACCCATCACAGTATATTTGGAATGCATATACTTACTGTAAAGTAAATTCTAAGAGAGTATCCCTCACACAATCCAAAAGTGTTGGTATTTTGCTGCAAAGCAATAGTTTTTTTTATTTTTTTATTTTATTTAAATTGTATTGATATTTTTATATATATTCAAAAAGCATTACTACAGAGCTCCTAAGGGGACATGCTGATAGAAACAAAAATATATATATTTTTAAATAAAATTATATTTTAGTGCATTTTTCTGTGTTACTCTGAGAAACTTTCTCTTGCAGAAGTACTGCATTCTCTTACAGTGTACTTACTATTAGTGTAAATATTTTATACCGAATGTAAATGATTGTCACTTCTTTATCAGAATCAAATCTTCGCTCTAAAGGACAAGTTTGTGTCACATTGACGTTACAGTAAGTTCCCAAACAAGAGTAAAAAATATAAATATACATTTTGGACAAAATGTATTTTGGAAAGCGATATATTTTGATATTGATATTGATAAGCTAGTTGACCTTGTTGATGCTTGGCAGTGGAGTACCCTCGACCGGCTGCTCGAAGCTAACCGGCGCCTCATCTTCACAGGACAGCTGAGAGGGCTGCAGGGTGGAGCTCAGGGAGCTGCAGGGGCTGATGGGACTGCAGGCTGTGGGCGGCTGTTTGGACTCTGGACTTTTGGGTGGGGAGAGCAGGACAGTTGGAGAGAGAGCAAGATTGGCCTTAAAGAGAGGAAAGAATGTTTTAAGGCTCCTGCATAATGTTCTTGAATAGAGACAAAACTAGTGGTCAAATTGTTTTTAAATGCTATCTAGAGAACACAGCAGATGATATAATGCACACCTAATGCAACTTACTGATGATACGATGTACATAAAATTGTGGGAGTTAAATGAACAATTATTTTACTTATTGACCTTTAATTATTAAATATGTATTTAGTGGCACACAGGGCAGTGTGTTGTTCAAGACATCCTGTATAAGGAACTGTTGTGCTCAAGGCCGGATTATCATGGTTATGATAACAAAAACCAACCATAAATAAATAAATACATAAATAAATAAAAATGTTGTTACATAAAATAAAATATTTCAGCTAGTTTCTAAGGCAAGGCAACATTTCTCATTTTTGTTTAGTTTAACTTGAATTTCTAAAATACCTGAAACGAAATAAACTAAAACTAATAAATATAAATGAATAAACACTCATTAATAAAAAATGGCAAACTAACAAAAATGACAAAATTACTAAAACTACCTAAAATAAAGTGGAAAAAAAATATTAGAATTTAGAAAAAAAAATCATTTAAAATAATAACAAAAACTATAATAGTATATCAATGATAGTAAAATAACACTGGCTCTAGGGTACTCAGGTTTGAGCCTGACCTGGGTCATGTCTTTAACCCAGTGATCCTCAAATCTGGCTCGCGAGATCCACTTTCCTGCAAAGTTTAGGTCTACCCTAATCAAACACCCCTGAGTTTGCTAATCAATGTCTTCAGGATCATTAGAAAATCACAGGTAGGTTTGTTTGATTAGGGTTGGAGCTAAACTCTGCAGGAAAGTGGATCTCGCGAGCCAGATTTGAGGATCACTGCTTTAACCTATTCTCCCTCTCTCTCTCTCTCTCTCTCTCTCTCTCTCTCTCACACCGATTTCCTGTCAAAATCTCCATTTTCCTATATACTAAATGCAAAAAGCCAATTTATAAAATAAAATAAAAAAACAAGTAATTAATCAAACATATTTGACAAAATTGTTAATAGAAACATAATATTTTAATATGGAAATATAAAATGTAATGTTATACATATAAAAATTATTAATACAATTTAAAAACGATCATAAACTGTATTTAATTTAATAAAATAAGCTATATTTTTAATAAAAATAGAAAATGCAATATACTTAAGTGTTAAAATATTTTTAATGAATAAAAATACATTAAGTAGTTAACATTAAAATACATTAAAAAATAAAAACAACAAATTGTAAGTTATTCATGTTGGTAGAACACTGTCAGAATTTAAAAAAAAAAAATATATATATATATATATATATAACTTTTTTTAAAAGTATTGCTTTTAAATGGAAATTAAAAGACAAGTTCATCACCATTCACAGTAGTACTGTATCTAGGTTCTTAAAATCATCTTTAACTTGACTACCTGTGTCTTACCCATGGTTAACCTCTGCCATAGGCTGCTGGATACAGATTAGGTTTAGTTTGTATTCCACCAGTTCTGCCTAAAATAAATCAGCCTAATCTCAACAAACAAAAAAGGCAACAAATGATCTAAATCTAGTGAGCCATTGACATTGGATGATATATATATATATACACCTCAAGAAACAGCAACTTAAAACAATTAAAAAAGCTTCATTGAGTTCCTCTTGCATTGTAAATTGAAAGATGTTGTTCCGAAATAAATATCTCCTACCTGTACAGGAGAGAACAAGAAGAGAGAGAAACGGCAACCCTTTTGTCCCATGACTGCCTGATAGCTGCTAAGTCGAGTCTAGTACAGCTCAGCACTCAGCAACTGTGGCTAAGCTGTTATCTCATTAGAGTCCTTGCCTGAACCAATTGGAGAAGCGACTGCGGACCTGTTCCTTTTATGAGCAGACGTATCCCATGGACCAATGACAGTTCAAACTAACTAGACACCTCTCGTGACAGATGTGTGGGGTTCAGTTGCAGGTATTGACCTTGCAGGAGTACAATATAAACTCTAGGTGGCAGAAGAGTTGCATTAAAAAACCTTGGCTTTGTTTGCAGAGGAATATCTTTTACTGCAAACTGCACATAACACTGTATACTGCCTACTGGTTTTAAGTAAAAGTGTGTCTAGTTTTTACATTATGTCAGTTTCATAAATTAATGACTAAAAGAAGATGATAAAAAAAATCTTGGTGGATATTATTATGAAGTGAAGTGAAGTGACACGTGGCCAAGTATGGTGACCCATACTCGGAATTAGTGCTCTGCATTTATCCCATCCAAAGTGCACACACACAGCAGTGAACACACACACACCGTGAACACACACCCGGAGCAGTGGGCAGCCATTTTTTGCTGCGGCGCCCAGGGAGCAGTTGGGGGTTCGGTGCTCAAGGGCACCTCAGTCGTGGTATTGAAGGTGGGAGAGAGCACTGTACATTCACTCCCCCCACCTACAATCCCTGCTGGTACGAGACTCAAACCCGCAATCTTTGGGTTACGAGTCCGACTCTCTAACCATTAGGCCACGACTTCCCCAATATTCCCCAACATTCCCCAACATTCAGTTCATTGGTCAAAATAAAAGAATTTGCATATGCATACTACTGTATGTATAGTACACATACTATATACTGCATAAATATCAAGAGTGTTCTTATAGCTTGCCATTCTGAACATTTTAGACCATTGTGTGGTCTTGTTTTTGATATGCCCTTGCAATAGCACATTTTCAACACTGGGTGACAGGAGAGTTTCATAAAAGTAGCAGCAGGTTCAACAGGTAGACTTGCAAAATTCTATGAGTAATATGTTGGTGTTAAAAATAGACAATAAATTGGCCTTTACAAAAAAAAGAGGAGAATATTTCAATTAATGCTGCAGGAAGCATATGCATTTAAAATGTACTGAAAACTCAATTCCGTGCATGTTACATGTGAGTTACTTTAAACATATTTCAGCTAATAGTTTCACGACACAACACATTTCCTGTTTCGTGAATGAAAGTTCACTTCGGAAATGATATGTTAAATTGATAAGCAACCTCACAAACCTGCAAGGTCAGCATCTTTCAAATGCAAATATATGGCAAATGCTTGTGCAAACAGCTGGCTGAAACTAAGATCTTGTGTGAAGTGGATAATCAAGGAAATCTCACCTGTAGTTTTTCAATGAGGGGTGAGCTCTTTATCTTCAACTTAGGAGGATGAGGACAAATGGACACCTTCTGCACCAGAAAAAAAAAAAATTACAAATGGCATTAAGATATAACAAGATGTTTTAACATTAATCGATTATTGATATTTATAACTCATAGTAACTGATGTGTTGACAGTTACATGCTCACCTCTTCATGTTCTTCATCTTTTTGGTTGTTTATCACCAGAGAACATGGGGGTCTTCTCATAGATTTCACCTGCAATTCAGTACCATACAGGTTATAATACATGATCACTAGTGGGATTGAAAATAGAGAATGTACATTCTCCACTGACAAGGCTGTTGGTAGACCATGTAATTGACACTAGGTGGAATCACCACTTGTGTAGACAATAGAGCTTCTCAGTCTTGACGACATTGGCACATGTTGCTTCAGAACCCTTCCTTATTGTTTGTTTTGCCCAAACTATTTAAGTACCATTTAATTCAGTGAAATGAAGAAAAACAAACATAATTTGGATTAGGAACAACCAATAAGAGACTAGCAGAAAGACGTCAGATGTTCCACTACCTCCATGCTTCCTGGCATTGGCATTGCATGGCCTTTAAGTCTTCCAGCCAGCTGAGCCACTGACGACTTGACTGGCGCATCCTCCTGCAAACAGAAAAGTAGAGTCTCTGACTGTTTGTTTCACTCAACGGTGTTGCTGTTGGATGTTCTTTTCTGATGGACCACAGTATCCAGATCTCACTTTATTGACACAGGATCCCACAGCGCCTGTAGTGAAGCTCAGACCACCAAACACAAGCGAGGAAGCTTGCGGGGGGGTGGGGGCGGAGTTCACACCCTACTGCTCATTTTACACATAGGCGTCTTTTTTTGGGCCCATTACATAAGACAAGCATCATGCATTAATGGGATCAAAATTCAGCATGCGCTTGTTTTTACTAGACATGTTTTCTTACTTAAGAACAACTGGAAAATGAAAGACCTTTCAAAAGGAAGAAATGGTTACATCAGAACCACAGAAAGGGGGGTGGTGGAGAGGCTGACTATACTTGGAAGAGCACATTACCACTCTATTTCTGCAGTATGTAATATGTATACTGTGTGCAGTATCTGAAAGTACAATTAGCTGTGATTTCTATAACGAAATCAGATTATTTTCATTTTTAATCAGACTGGCAAGATTTTTTTCACAAAACAACCAGAGACCAGAGTTTGAATCCAGGAGTCATGTCCCATTTCCACTTTCTCTCTCTCCCTCCACCTTCCTTTGAGTTCTCCACTTTTCTATATAATAAAGGCAAAAATATATGTGTAAATCCAACATAAACAAATTTCTATTGGCCTATATCAATTATTTATCAGCTTTATATCATCCATCGGCCACACTCCTCTCTGGTATGGAAGCCTGTTTCCACCTCAGAGCAAAAAATAAAAAAACATGGGGAAATAAAGTTTAAAGTAAGATTTCACAAATGAATTCAAATGATCAAAATGTGAGCAATTTAGTCAAAATTAGAAATTATCAGCTGTGAGATATAAATGTCACATGTATGGTCTTTGTGTTTTTGGTTTTGTCTTTAGTGCCTTGTTGTTTGACCCAGTTTCCATAGTGTGCATATGATTATTGTATTTAGTTCACCTGTTGTCTATTAATTAGCTTATTAGTCCTCATTTGGTTTAGTACAGGGGTGTCAAACTCAATTCCTGGAGGGCCAGAGCCCTGCACAATTTAGATTTAACCCTAATTAAACACACCTGATTCAACTAATCAAGTCTTTCAGGCTTATATAAAACTACATGGTATGTGTGTTGTAGCAGGGTTGAAACAAAACTCTGCAGGGCTCCGGCCCTCCAGGATTTGAGTTTGAGACCCCTGGTTTAGTACTTATAGTCCCATGTTTCCTGACTTCGGTGTCCTGTCTTAACATCGTGCTTGGATGTGTTGCTAGCTTGTTTCTTTGTTTCCCTACGTTATTTGGATTAAAGACTATTTTCCTTGTTATTCCGTCTTTGTGAGTACTCTGTTTAGCACAATCCGTGACAGAAGACAGGACCGCTAACAGTGTTTGTTTTGCGGCGTTTTCTTTTTTTGTTTTTTCCCTCCATCACCATGAGCCTTCCTGCAGTCCAATTGTTGTGCCTGGAGCAGAGGGATCACTCCCTGGAAATCCACACCACGGACTTCATAGAGCTGGGAAATCCGACGCACTACCCGGACCGCTCGTTTTGCGTGTTTTACATCTCAAGTCTTAGCGAGCAGTCTAGAGCAAACCTGCCAGGGAGAGGTCCTTAGGATGATTTCGTCGCATGTGTGGAGTAGGTGCTGGTTAATAACTCAGCATTCACCATCGGCCTTGCAGAGCCTACCGAGCCAGTCAGCCAACACCCAGCCAGACAGAGCTACAGCCTGATTCCACTGCAGAAACGGAGCCTGCACCTGCCACGAAGAAAGAGCCAGCAAGCCCTGCTGAGCCATGTTCTGCCTTGGAGCCTGAGCCCAATTTAATGTCTGACCAGGTGTGTGAGTCAGCAACAATGCCCGTCGCCGAGTGAGTACTTGTCCCGCCCACACTCCCACCGCTGCATGTGAAGTGAATGTGAACCCTGGGAATTGGACTATAATGATGAGGTAAATTCCCTTTTTCTTCTGCCCCCGTTGGTCCCATTCAGTCAGAAACCTCTAGTGCTCCTGCTGATTCCGCCCAGCCCAGAAACTCCTGCGTCTCCTATGGTTCCTCCTAACTCCTGCTCTCCAGTGTTCCCACCCAGCCTCCCTCTCCTGTCTTCTCTCCAAAAAGCAGTCAGTTCCTTAGCCCTGCCTCCACTGGTTCGTGTCAGCCCCTTAGCTCATCCTCAATCAGCGCCATCCGGGCACTCTGATTCACCTCAGGCCATCCAGTCCCCAGCATCGCCTTGGCATGAGGATACCCTGTCTCCGCCTCCAGCCACAGAGCCCCAGACTCCACCTCGGTCCTCCAACCCATCGGCTCCGCCTTGGCCAAATGCTCCCTCAGCTCCACCATGGCCCATAATCCCACCAGCTCCACCAGACTCCTCCTTCCCTCCAGCTCCACCGTTGTCCTCGGTCGCACTGGCTCTGCAGTGGTCTTCCAGATCCACGTCTCAGCCTCAGTCCCTTAAGCCGTCAGCTCCACCTTGGCCCTCCGGACCTTCTGTGTCACCCTGGCTCTGTGTCTCCTCGGCTCCGTCTGGGTCTCCATCTTGGCCGGCTTCATCACAGCAGATCGTTCTTCTGGTTACGTCTCCACCATGGCTCCTCCCTCCTGTGACTCCGCCGTAGAACTGCATGCTGACTGTGGTCTGGGTATACATCTGGCTTCTCTTGCTCCTGGCTTCCCCATGGCTCCTCCCACCCTCCAGTCCCCCATGGACTTTTACTTTGGACTTGGTTTTGTTTGACACCTCTTCTATTCCTCGCCCTCCTCCAGAACCACCCCCCCCCACCCTCTGGACTGTCTAAGGCACAAGGACGCGCCTTTCCGGGAGGGGGGGCGATCTGTCACATGTATGGTCTTTTATTGTCTTTAGTGCCTTGTTGTTTGTCTATTATTTAGCCTATTAGTCCTAATTTGGTTTAGTACTTATAGTCTCATGTTTCCTGAGTTTGGTTGAGTTTGGCGTTGTTTGGATTAAAGATAATTTTTCTTGTTTTTCCATCTTCATGAGTACTCTGTTTAGCACATTCCATGACAAAGTCGCAGTCGTGAGATTTCAAGTCACAATAATGAGAAAAAAAGTTGAAATTGTGACATATAAAGTCACAATTAGGATACAGTAGGTATAGAAAAGAATCAACCCCCTTTAAAATAATCAATTTTGTTGCTTTGCAGCCTGAAATGAAGACGGACACAGTTTTTTTTAACCAGCTGTATTTACTCAGTGCAACTTTTAACAACCATGTGAAGGATATAACACCAACATGTCAGAAAAAACTAAAAAACAGAATCACTGAGTTGGAAAAAGGATCACCTCCCTCCTAAAAATGACTTGTAAAATCAATCAGGTGTAGCTAATCACATTCTTAATGGCACACAAATCCATTTGACTTTCAACTGTGATCAGCTGTGGTCATTTTGATTAGCTTAGCATGAAAAGAGCTTTCCTGGAGCATTTCAGTCCTTGGTAGTGCAACTGAAGCAAACAATCAACTATGAGTGGCAAGGCACTGTCAAAAGATCTCCGGGATAAAGTTGTGGACAGGCACAAGTCAGGAGATGTCACAGCAAAATCCCCAGAGTTAAATCAACTCGGGTTTTCTTTACTAATCCTTAATCATTACTTAATTAATCGCTTAATTATCCCATTAACTTTAACTAGGCTTCAGTGTTACTTTAACACTCTGTAGATTGGAACAATATGTACTCTGAGCAGAGTTGATTTAACTCTGGGGATTTTGCTGTGTACAAAGGGCTTTATCGATGCCTAGAAGCACTGTGAAATCTATTATTAAGAAGTGGAAGGAATTTGGTACAACACAAACCCTCCCCGGATCAGGACGTAGCTCCAAACTGGATGAAAGAGTCAGGAGGAAACTGATCAGAGAGGCTACCAAGAGGCCTACAGCCATTCTGAAGCAGTTGCAGGAATTTATGACAAAGAATGATCATTGTGTGCATGTGACAACAATATCACACATTCTCCACAAATGTGGCTTGTATGGGAGGGTTTGCAAGAAAAAAGCCACTCCTCAAGAAAGACCACATACGTGACTGTCTGAGCTTTGCCAAAACGCACTTTGAAGATTCTGAGGCAGATGAAACTAAAATTGAATTATTTGGCCTCAACACCAAACGATATTTGGTGGTAATATCCTGTTATACTGTCTGAGCTTTGCCAAAACGCACTTTGAAGATTCTGAGGCAGATGAAACTAAAATTTAATTATTTGGCCTCAACACCAAACGATATGTCTGGCGGAAGTCCAAGACAGCTCACCATCCAAAGAACACCACTCCTACAGTAAAGTATGGAGGTGGTAATATACTGTTATGGGGTTGTTTCTCTGCAGCAGGGACTGGAGCACTTGTCAGGATAAAAGGAAAATGAATGGGGCAAAATACCATCAAATTCTTGAGGAAAATCTGCTGCCCTCTTGCCAGAAAGTTGTCAATAGTAAGAAGGTTTACCTTCCAACATGACAATGACCCACAGCACAGCAAAACTGAGCACACAGTGGTTGAAGGAGAAAAAGATGAATATCCTTGCATGTCCTAGTCAGAGCTCAGACTGAAACTCCACTCACCTGCCTATAGCCTTAGTAATCCTGAAGACATTGATTATCTTATTCAGGTGTGTCTGATTAGGGTTGGAGCTGAACTCTTGCAGGACTGCGGCTCTCTAGGACCGAACTTGCCTACCCCTGGCCTAGTCAAAGCCC
>NW_015627262.1:354215-365296 GCF_001515625.1 Sinocyclocheilus rhinocerous
TAAAGGCTGTAATTAAAGCAAAAGGTGGTTCAACAAAATACTGACACAAGTGGGTGATCCTTTTTTCAACTCAGTGATTGTTTTTGTTTTTTTATACATGTTGGTGTTATATCTTTCACTTGGATGCTATATGTTGCACTGAGTAAATACAGCTGGATAAAACAAAAACTGTGTCCATCTTCATTTCAGGCTGCAAATCAACAAAATGTGATTATTTTTAAGGTGGGTGATTCTTTTCTATACCCACTGTGTAAATTCTAAAATGTCAATTAAATAGCATTGTAAAATCTTGTAAAATGCATGGATAAAACAATATAAAATGCTTATCTTATTTACTCCGGATCTGTTTGATTTTACTGGATTTTTTGATGTCTTTTAAGGACAGGACAAGTCAAGAGAAAAAGGATACCACTGAGGTGAGAGTTGGGAAATAGGATTAGGACATGACGCAGGCCAAACGGAAACCTACATCCCCTTGAGCCAAATGCTCTTTATCCATCATGAGCCTGTACGTTACCGACTGTACCATGGCTGGCTTTTAAAATTCTGAGACACTGATTGTCCATCTTCATTTCAGGCTGCAAATCAACAAAATGTGATTATTTTTAAAGGGGGTGATTCTTTTATATACCCACTGTATATAAATTTGTGATTGAGAGATATAAAGTTGCAGTTATGAGAAAAAAAGTTGAATTTGTGTGATATCAATTTGTTTTTGAAAGATATAAAGCACAATTGTGAGATATAAAATGGTAATTGTAAGAAATAAGTTCCAATTGTGAGATATAAAGTCCCAATTAGGACATATAAACTTGTGAATGCGAGCTATAAAGTTGCAGTTAGAGAAAAGTTAGTAGTATGCAGCACACTAGTTGTATATTCTGGGCACAGCAGCTGTTTTGTGTTGAAGAACAAAGATGGGTGTACTCTGAGTTTATCAGCAACACAGCTGACCAGCATCACACTTACTGCCTGGGGGATTCTATCTCTCTCATCACAAGGAATATATCAGTGTTTCATTGAAAAGTGAAGAACATTTTTATTAAAGCATTGGTCATGGCTGAATTTGTGCTGAACATTATCCTACAGTATGCTTCAAAGCCTCAAACACAAGAGTAAGCACTTGTTCTTGGCAATAATGTATCTTATACTTGCCTTTTTGTTTTTATGTGGCTCTGCCAGACTCTGCAAACGGAAACATGTCTCTCCATCAACATTCTTCCCAAATATATACACTTTCCACACTTTATTTAACTAGATTTCCACGCACATGATGACCACAGCCACCTTGCTTCCTCCTGCCACAAAAGCACAACCTCTCACTTAATATCACACTCCTTCTGAATACAACTGAACACATTTGTGCCTCCAAGGACAGAAAGAAGACGTGTTTTCCCCCAATCCACTTCCCTCCCTTTTCTGCAGTTCATTTTCTTCACCCATGATAAGCAGAATTCCCCTGAGACCACCCACCCCTTGACTGATTATTTTGGCGCCCATGATTGTTAACTCTTTCCTGTTCCTCGAAAACAAAACCACTGTAAAAATTGTAAACTTCAAAATGAGGACAATAGGGTCAAGAATTTGTTTAATGTTTTGTTCAAACCCATCCATGTTGGTATTTTTGGTAAAGAGAACTGAAGAAGGAACCCCTACGAAAAAAAAAACATCACAATGGAGATCTTTGGAATAGGTCATCCATATTAATGTAAGTGAAAACTATTTTCTCGTTTATGACTGTATTTGTTCCAAGGAATTTAGGCGATACATCATTATACTTAAATGTGATGTTTTTGGCATAATGAATGTACATTAAATATTATAGTCAAGCCGATTTAGTCAAAACATTCAGTTCCTATTAAAACAGTAAAATCTGTTAAACAAAACAAGACACACAAATTATGACCTACATCAGTTAGCCAGAGATCATTTTAACCCTATGTTTGGATAAATCTGTAGGGCGGGCGGGAATTATGGGCTCACTTTAGGAGTGGGAGTACAGAAAGCTCTATTTTAGGGTGCTGTGACCTGAGAAATAAACCACAGACCGGCCTGTGAGGGTCTGGGTCAGTGATACTTGAGCAAAACCATGTCAGTTGAGAAAGATCATGTGCAATTTGTGGTATGAGAAACACTGGTTCAAATTTTACAGTAACTTCAAAATGGATTTTCTAATGGATTCACTTTTAGGCCTGTTTCACAACAGCAGCCTAAGTTGCAACAGCAGGTTCATGTTGTGCTTTCACACAGTGTTTCTGCTGAGTAACAGAACTCCATAAAGCAAATAAAATGATTCCTATAGCTTGCTACATAGGGTAGGTTTTTTAAAATAATGGCCATAAAACAATACAATTTAATTGAAATTATATGACGGCGATTAAATTATGCCAATTTGCTCATTTTGGGTGAACTAACCCTTCAAATCATCTATATTTATTCAGATTTACAAAGAGAGAGAGAGCGAGAGAGAGAGAGAGAGATGTTTAGCATAAAATGATTAGCATACTGATATCTGCCCTTGTGAAAAATATTAAATCATTGACGTTAATGTCATTTCTATTGAAACTTGTATGTTATGTATTTAAATATATTTGTAATTACACATTTGTAATGATGAAGTTGCAATTTAGTTCATTTAAAATATATTAACTTTAAATTTAATATTGACAATACACTGGTTAAAATTATAATCAAGTACTTCACATGTGCATCAAAATAAGTGTACTTATTTAGAGTACAACAAAAGATTATAAAAAAAAATGTATTTTAAAGTAAAACTTTTAATTTACCATTATTACAAAGTGCACTTAAGAATGTAATAAGAAAAATAGTCAAGATAGTGTATTCACTTTAAGTACACTTAAGTGGTCTTTTATTAAGTTGGCTTGAAAAAGCCAACTTACTGATCTGCTATATAACCTTCTTCTTCTGAGCCAAAATTTAGCCAGTATCTCCTCCTACACATTTAAAAGTACAACCACCGAACTCGGGACAGACCTTCAGACTGTTCTGAATTTAGTTGCTATGACTTTTCTAACTGATCCGACTTACCGTTTTCATAAAAATTAAGATAAAAAAATCATAAAAATTCCACAGGCTTACATTGACGGAATGATCAAATGAGCCAAGACTCTTCAAACTCCAACTGTTAAAATCCCTTGAGACTCATTTAAGCTTTAAAGGGGTCATATGATGCGATTTCAATTTTTCCTTTCTCTTTGGAGTGTTACAAGCTCTTGGTGCATAAAGAAGATCTGTAAAGTTGCAAAGACTAAAGTCTCAAATCCAAAGAGATATTCTTTAAAAAAATTTAAGAGTCACTTCAACCCAAATATTCAGATGTGCTCTGCGCATTCTATGGAGGACTGTTTCCTGAACCAGTAGCCTAATGCGTCTGTGGCACACATCCACATTTTGTTGGATGCAACAAATGCCTCGTTTGTAATGGGTTTTATTGGTTTTGTCTCGTCCATTACACCAAATACACAACATAATGTTCTTTTTAACAACGTCATATGACCCCTTTAAGTTATCTATCATAATATTTCTAATCTCTCTGTCTATGCTAATCATACTACCGACATGTTATTAACATGTTAAATCATGTTAGAAACATGCTAATAGCATGCTAGTAACATGCTAATCATGCTAAAAACTTGCTAGCAACATGTTAACAACACGCTAATCATGCTAGAAACATGCTAGCAACATGCCAAACATGCTAAAAACATGCTAGGAAAATGCTAATAAAACCTAACATGCTAACAACATGCTAATAATGCTAGGAACATGCTAGCAACATGTTAATCATGTTAGAAACATACTAGCAACATATGCTAATCAGGCTAAAAACATGCTATCAACACATTAATCGTGCTAGAAACATGCTAGCAACATGATGACAACATGCTAGCAAAATGCTAACCATGTTAAAAACATGTTAGCAACATGCTAATCATGCTAGCAACATGTTAACAACATGTTAACAATCATGCTTAAAAACACAAGCATATATGTTAACATGTTAACAACATGCTAACATGTTACTCATGCTAGAAACATGCTAGCAACATGTTCATCATGCTAGCAACATTGTAGCAACATGCTAATCATGCTAGAAACATGCTAGCAACATGCTAATCATGCTCCAACATGCTAATCTTGCTAGAAACATGCTATCTAAACAAGCTATAGACATCTGTCTAATCTATCTAAACTTTCAAACTTCAAGCTTTTACAACTACTTAAAACTTTCAGTCAAGGCTTTTTCAAGCCAACTCCGTTCACAAACTTTACTCATCTAGTTTACTCAATACTATAAATATCTGCAAGTACAGGTTTTTAACTGTATCTTTGAGATTGAGATATGTGCACATTCAGTATTTATAATACTAAGCACCATTACATAGATGGTTTACTAAAGAACCAGCAAAGTTCTTAATGAAGGTATCAGACTGTAAATCCCATTTTAGTTCCAACCAAACCTTTATTTTTAAGGAAAACCACTAGTTTCCCCACAGGGCTGTACTATTTCAGCAGATGTTTCTCTGACTGGCAAAACTAGTTACCAAATCACAGTCACAACAGGATCCAACAGCAAAACTGACCAAGAGACAGCTGAATCTATGGCTCCAGAGCACCAGACACAACATCTGTCATATAATCATCTTCCTTTGGAAGGGCATAAATTAACACAAGAGGTTACCACAGAAAAAAATTGCCTATAGTTTTGTGAAATGTATGACAATGTGTGAAAATGTATTACAATTTACACTGTAAACAGTTAATTATCATGATTTATTACAGCAGTAACCCACTCCAGTAATTGCAGTCCAGTCCAGTAATTTTACTACTGTTTAGCTAAGGGTTTAGCTAATTAGCATGTTCCAGTTAGCCCCTGCCCTAGCTGAGTAACTTCCATTGAGATAAATATGAATGCTAATGGACCTTTTTATCCAGGTATTATAGACCTGTTTGAAAAGTACTGTGGCATTCTTTGACAAATCTTTAACCAGCTAAATACAATACTTACCATCACACCACAGTACGTTTTTGTTGTGCCCCTAATCATGTGCAAGTATGTGTGCTTGGTATAAGTATGCCTCTATTAAAGAGAGTCTTTGAGTAAACACTATCAGTAGACACATGATGCAATTTACTTTAATTCATGCTTTCTGGACGCATCCCAGATAGCAAGAACATTTCGGCCAAATGTGGCTGATAGCTGCCACATTTGGCCTAGGTATGGCATGGCTGAGCACATATGGGCCAAACTTTAACCGTATATAAAAAGATGTGGACCAGTTTTGGGCCGGCGAACACAAACTAATCTGGGCCACACTTTAGCTGTTGATATGGGCCAGATCCGCGCCAAAGGAAATTTGCTGACTGGGATGCCTCTGAGAGTTCAGCCAAGGTTCAAACCCATTTGGGGTCATGAGGATATACATTATGTATAAGGCAAAAGTGGAAATATTGAACACATAAACTCAAAAAAAAGGGAATAAATGACAAAGATAATAGATGTTAAATATTTAATTTGTCATTTGGACTGATGCTCTCTCGTTGAATGATCATGTGAGCTAAGACTCAAATAATATGGTCATTCCATAGCTCAATAATATGAGAACAGGCAAGTAAGTCTCCATCTCAGCCATTCCAGGAAAACATGATGTGTTTGAATTTTACATCATCGGAAGATCACACTTTTCCACTGCCTTCACCGGCCTTACAGGCACACAGCTTGTGTTTTTACAAAGGTTCTCTGTGTGCTACATCACTCAAAGCAATGTGAGAAACAGCTACCATATCGTGAGGCCTGACAGGAGGGAACATTATGACATAGACTAGGTGTGCACCAGAAATTAATACCAATGTTTGACAGTAAAGCGAAATGCAGTAAGACAAGTTGTATAATAGTAAAGATAAGCTGGGCAGGAAGTTTATTCTTTATTTATTACATATCTACAACTTCAAAACTTTTTTATACAAAGTTGGAGTTTTATGGCTTAAGGTTAGTGCTAAGGCCTTCTGTATGTGTGTGTAGTCCTAAAAGATGAGAGATATGCAAAAAAAAAAAAAAAAAATCTTCCAACAAAACATACCAAAAATACTGTTTTTTTTCTAGGGACACATTAGTTCTGTTTCAAAACTTTGTTAGCCACAAAGCTGCCACGTTCCTTAAGGTGCGGTCACATTAGTGACATTTTAGTGAAATTTTACTGGCAAGACATTTTTAATGAAGTACAGCTCACACAAAGGTCACCGTCAAACCAAGCAGATTTCTGTTGGTTAATGCAACAAATTCACAAGACCAACTTGATGTTGAGCACAATCTGTGATGGAACTTTTTCGCCCTCACTCAAAACTCCCAATCCTGCAGATTCCTAATTAATTGATTTGATATACCTTACAAAATTTTGCAGAATAACAACGTGTAACTGCACCTTTAGGCTGCATTCCAACTGTCATGGAACCCAAAAGATGATCGATTTGGATTCTTCGTAGACACACAAATAGCAATTCACAGGGAGATTCGAAATGCAGCTGATTTTATTGTTTGATGTTAGCATGTTGCTAAGCTAAAGGCACAGTACTCTAAAAAGTATAAAAGTATATAACTTAAAAATAAACAATTCGTGAATATCACTGTACCTTTTTAATGGATTATTTTCAGTATTGAATGAAATCTAAGTTATAATCATAATTTCTCTTGCCCCATCAACCATTTTTTACATAGCTTGTCACTATGCATTGTATGTGCAATTGTGGAAAAAGTCAAGGTGATTTTTACTTTGTACTTTAAAAATAGCTGTCAGATTTTTCACATTATTCACAATTTTGGTCTGAGCACCCATTTGAAAGCAAATGTACTATATGTTCATGATTTAGAAAACTGCTACTTCTCAGCTAAAGTCGAGATCCTCTGAGAAATCTAATCCCATCCAGATAGGATATCTGAGATTGTGGTATTATTTTGTTGAGTCAAGTACCTTGACAAATAACTTTGTTGAGTACTGTAATTATTTTCTGTTAAACAGTTGCTAGGGTATTTGCTAGGGTATTCTGGATGGTTGCTAGGGTGTTGATATATGGTTGCTAGAGAGTGTTAATTAACAAAATAGAAGATAACTTGTAATGCAACTGTTTTGAATATTCATAGACACAAATGTGTATATGAGGCTATAAATCCACAAGAACTATGCATGCTCATGGCCTTATGCCACCCCTTTGTCACCGTATTTAAATTTTCTAGATCCCCTGGATTTGAGAGCTTTTAGATTTTCAATGAATTACACAAAGATATTGTTATTTTGATATTATATAACATTAGAAGATTTTCAAGTACAGGGCACAATTCATATGGAGTACTTTTATGGTCTTTTTGAACTTTTTAGAGCTTGACATGCCCTGGTCACCATACACTTTCATTAAAGGAGCAGCATCAACATTCTTCAAAACATCTCCTTTCGTGTTCCACTGAAGAAAGAAATACATATGTCACGATTATGGACTTTTGTGTTTCTTTCGTTTCCTGTTTAGTTTGTTCCTTTGACCTAGTTTCTGTCTCCCCTTGATTACTTTAGTCAGTTCACCTGTGTCTTGTTAATTATCCTAATTTGGTCTGTGTATTTATGTTGCTCCCTTTCTGTTCATTGTTGCCGGTTATTGATGTTGATTTGCTTGTGTTTGGATGTACCCCTCTTCAGAATTATCAGTAAAGTCCTTGTTGAATAATCTTCTTCTCCGTGTTCATTGTTTTACACCAGCACACCCGTGACAATATGACTTTGGAATGACATGAGGGTGAATAAAAATAAATATTTACACAATTTACATTTTTGGATGAACTGTTCCTTTAAACTTCTATATATTTAAATAAAATGATCGGTGCTCTTGTAATAACTGCATTTGTGACAGTGGACACAATTTGACTGTGCCAGCATCCAATAGCACTTGAAAGATTGTTGGCTTACTAAAATATGATATAATATGATACATGGCCTATTTGTTTGGCGAGTACAGTCTACTTTCTTACATCTTCAGTTACACTGTGTTCTCTTTCCTTCTTCCACAACATGCAACATGCTCAAGCAGAGGGGACTCCCACTTCTCTAAGTGTAATGGTATGTGGGATTTTCCTCTAGACTTTCTCACATGGTCTTGCTTTCTGCAGTGATGTGACTCTAAGAAGCTCTTCTTCTCTTTACAATATTACACTTGATCAATGTCATGCTACACAGAAGAGTTTTCTCTCATGAGAATGACCCTCCCTGTGTTTCCTCCCTGTCATCATTCACTCTCTCTCTCTTCATCTCACCCATCTATGTAAACTTTCCATTAAAAATGAACAGATTGATACTTTCCATGTACACTAACACAAATCAAAAGTTTGAACACACCATCTCATTCTTTATTTATTTTCTACATTTTAGAATAATAGTAACAATGAAAGCACAAAGTATGGGAATTCTGTAAACAAAAACTCATCTACACTCTTAAAAGTGTGTGTGTGTGTGTGTGTGTGTGTGAGACCAGTCACATGACAGGCAGAACCAGTATCATTTAAAGGCATACACACATTAAAAAAGTTAAGAGGAATAAAATGGCTCTATAATATATTGAGCAGGTAAAACATGACCTGTGTGACGGTGTCACACACACACACATATATACAGTTGCGGTCAAACATTTACATACACTTTGCAGTATCTGAAAAATATTAATTATTTTACCAAAATAAAAGGGATCATACAAAATGCATGTTATTTTTTATTTAGTACTGACCTGAATAAGATATCTCACATGAAAGACATTTACATATAGTCCACAAGAGAAAATAATAGTTTAATTTATAAAAATGACCCCGTTCATATTGTGATTCTTAAAGGGGTCATATGATGCGATTTCAAGTTTTCCTTTCTCTTTGGAGTGTTACAAGCTGATTGTGCATAGATAAGATCCCTGAAGTTGCAAAGACTAAAGTCTCAAAACCAAAGAGATATTCTTTATCAAAGTTAAGACTCTGCCACGCCCCCCTAAAACGGCTCGTTCTAACACGCCCCCAAAGCACAACTGTTACAAAAGGTTCAACCGCTCACTGATGCTCCAGAAGGAAAAACAATGCATTAAAACTTTTTGAATTTGAAGATCAGGGTAAATTGAACTTATTTTGTCTTCTGGGAAACATGTAAGTATCTTCTGTAGCTTCTGAAGGGCAGTACTACATGAAAAAAAAAAAAAAAGATATTTATGCAAAATAAGAAAAATGCACAAATCTTTATTCTGTTCAAAAGTTTACACCCCTGGCTCTTAATGCATCGTTTTTCCTTCTGGAGCATCAGTGAGCATTTTAACGTTTTAGATTAGATTAGATAAGTAGGGCCAATGAAATGAAGTTAGCATCTAACCAGACGTGCAATTAGCCAATGTATATAAATAAGTATAAATATGTATATATAAATATATACATAAATGTAAGTGTGTGTATGTACAATAAACATTTATGAGGGGCAGGTGCAGAGACCAGCTCAGTGCAGTTATCTATGAAATACAGTACAAGGTGCAATCTAAATCTACATTAATATAATGTGGATACAGTACAGTAGGGTGCAAATGGGAAGTGTGAAACACCGAAGGTGCATTATTCAGAATGAAGAAGTATAAACACAGAAGGTGCATTATTCAGAATGAGGTATTTGTAAATATATACGGTCAGTGACCATATCACTGCAATGGACATCATGAGGTAGAATGTACAAAGGAATGTGCAACAATAATAACAGATGATGCTGTATATATAGTTTTAGATGGGTCAAGTAGAATAGAGTGTTCAGCATTTAAATTTAGAGTTTATGAGGCTGACAGTTAAGGGGAAGAAACTGCTCCTGAGTCTGAGTCCTATAACATCTCCCAGATAGGAGAAGAGTAAACCAAGGTGCAATCTAAATCTACATTAATATAATGTGGATACAGTACAGTAGGGTGCAAATGGGAAGTGTGAAACACCGAAGGTGCATTATTCAGAATGAAGAAGTATAAACACAGAAGGTGCATTATTCAGAATGAGGTATTTGTAAATATATACGGTCAGTGACCATATCACTGCAATGGACATCATGAGGTAGAATGTATAAAGGAATGTGCAAAAATAATAACAGTTGAAGCTAGATAGATAGATAGATAGATAGATAGATAGTTTTAGCTGGGCCGAGTAGGATGGAGTGTTCAGCGTTTAAATTTAGAGTTTAGTAGGCTGACAGCCGAGGGGAAGAAACTGTTCCTCAGTCTGCTGGTGCGAAAGCGAAGACTTATATAACATATCTCCGATGGGAGAATAATAAACAGTCTGTGGCTGGGGTGAGAGGTATCTTTGATAATGCTTCTCACCCTTTGTAGGCAGAGGTAAGCGTCTTTGATGGACAGCTGAACACCAGTGATGTGTTGGATCATTTTAACAACCCGTTGGAGGGCCTTCTGGTCTGAGACAGTGCAGTTGCCATACCACACTGTTTGTTAAGATGCTTTCAACTGTGCATCAGCAAAAGTTTAGCAGGATGTGGGGGGACAGGTGAGCTTTCCTTAGCTTCCTAAGGAATTAAAGGCGCTGTTGCTGCTTTTTGATCATAGTGGAGGTGTTAAGGGTCCAGGAAAGATCCTCAGAGATATGGGCACCCAGGATTTTGAAACTTGACACACACTCTACTTCGGCCCCATCAGTGTAGATGGGGGGCTGTGTGTGGTCTTTCCTAGTCCGCCAGGGGTCCACAATCAGTCCCTTGGTCTTCTGAGTGTTGAGTGCGAGATTATTGTCGGCACACCACACTGCCAGGTGCTGAACCTCCTCCCTCTGTAGGCCGTTTTATCATCGCCGTTGATCAGGCCTAACACCGTGGTGTCGTTTGCAAACTTGATTATGGAATTAGAGCCATGTACAGGTATGCAGTCATGGGTGAAAAGGGAGTAGAGAATTGGGCTCAGAACACAGCCCTGTGGTATGCCAGTGTTCAAGGTGAGGATGGAGGAGTTGTAATTGTTAATCCTAACAGACTGTGGTCTGTTGGTGAGAAAGTCCAAGGTCA
>NW_015627262.1:366093-370021 GCF_001515625.1 Sinocyclocheilus rhinocerous
ATATAAAAAGCAATACTTACAGTATACAGGATACAGTACAGTTGGGTGCAAATGAGAATTATAAAACACAGAACGTGCATTATTCAGAATGAGAAGTATAAACACAGAAGGTGCATTATTCAGAATGAGGTATTTGTAAATATATACGGTCAGTGACCATATCACTGCAATGGACATCATGAGGTAGAATGTATAAAGGAATGTGCAAAAATAATAACAGTTGAAGCTAGATAGATAGATAGATAGATAGATAGATAGTTTTAGCTGGGCCGAGTAGGATGGAGTGTTCAGCGTTTAAATTTAGAGTTTAGTAGGCTGACAGCCGAGGGGAAGAAACTGTTCCTCAGTCTGCTGGTGCGAAAGCGAAGACTTATATAACATATCTCCGATGGGAGAATAATAAACAGTCTGTGGCTGGGGTGAGAGGTATCTTTGATAATGCTTCTCACCCTTTGTAGGCAGAGGTAAGCGTCTTTGATGGACAGCTGAACACCAGTGATGTGTTGGATCATTTTAACAACCCGTTGGAGGGCCTTCTGGTCTGAGACAGTGCAGTTGCCATACCACACTGTTTGTTAAGATGCTTTCAACTGTGCATCAGCAAAAGTTTAGCAGGATGTGGGGGGACAGGTGAGCTTTCCTTAGCTTCCTAAGGAATTAAAGGCGCTGTTGCTGCTTTTTGATCATAGTGGAGGTGTTAAGGGTCCAGGAAAGATCCTCAGAGATATGGGCACCCAGGATTTTGAAACTTGACACACACTCTACTTCGGCCCCATCAGTGTAGATGGGGGGCTGTGTGTGGTCTTTCCTAGTCCGCCAGGGGTCCACAATCAGTCCCTTGGTCTTCTGAGTGTTGAGTGCGAGATTATTGTCGGCACACCACACTGCCAGGTGCTGAACCTCCTCCCTGTAGGCCGTTTTATCATCGCCGTTGATCAGGCCTAACACCGTGGTGTCGTTTGCAAACTTGATTATGGAATTAGAGCCATGTACAGGTATGCAGTCATGGGTGAAAAGGGAGTAGAGAATTGGGCTCAGAACACAGCCCTGTGGTACGCCAGTCCAACAGACTGTGGTCTGTTAGCAAGAAAGTCCAAGGTCAAGTTGCAGAGAGAGGGGCTGATGCCAAGGTCAATGAGTTTGGAGATCAGCTTAGATGGAATCACAGCATTAAAAGCAGAGCTGAAATCGGTGAAAAGCATTCTGACATAAGTGTTGCTTTTATCCCGGTAATTCAGGGCAATGTGGAGAGCTAAGGCAATGACTTCCTCAGTTGACCTGTTGGGTTTGTAGGCGAACCTTTGTAATAGTTGCATGTAAGTCCCTCAGTTGTAGTGAAAAGATGGATCTCAAAATCATACAGTCAGTGTTGGAAAGGGTTTAAATATGCAAAAGATGATGGGAAACCAAAGAATTTGTGGAACCTGAAGGATTTTTCTGAAGAACAGTGGGCAGTTTAACTGTTCAGGACAAACAAGGGACTCATGAACAACTATCACAAAAAAAAAAAAAACAGCTGTGGATCATCCAGGTAACAACACAGTATTAATAATCAAGTGTATGTAAGCTTTTGAACGGGGTCATTTTTATTATTTTCTCTTGTGCATTTTACACACACACACACACACAAATGTGTGTGTGTGTGTGTGTGTGTGTGTGTGTAAAATGATTTATGAATTAATAGAAAAAAATATATTATATAATATATATATATTATGAATTATTAGAAAAATAATGCAGAAATGTATTTATTTCATACTCACTTAATCTCTCTATTTTTCTCTCCAATAACTGGAATTAACAACATGCGTTAAAAAAAATTGGTTCAAGAGCATGTTAAGGACAAAACCCAGACAAATATCTTGAAATAAAACAAATGAGCAATATCTTGAGGTGTGGTAACTGGTAAGCATGGTATAATGGAATAATTGACTCCATTCTGTTGAATTATTGAAAAATAATGCACAACTGTCTGTCATCAATTATTCCTTACAGTATATATATATCATTTTCATGCATAGGGTTATTTTTATTTTTTTATTTTATTTTTGTTAAATCATACAGGCCAAATTTGCATTCGTTCACAAAACGTTCAGTCCTTTAAGTAAAAGCAAAAGCTATTAGATAAGGTTTTTATGATCATGATGAAAAATCTATATTCAGATTTGTGTTTGTGCGTGCAAACGTTTGACTGGTAGTGCAGACATGTACATTCTGTGGAAAAGCATACCTCTTCCTTTCACATCCTTTTTAACTTCCTTAAAATGAACACCAAGGAAAGAGTTGAATGCTCTTTGATTACACTTGCAGAAGTAACAACCCAACCGCGACATGCCACGTGAGGAGCTTTAATGCTTATGGTTAAGAGAAAAAAAATCTAAGCTCTTACTTTTCAAACAGAGGATATTCTGCAGACGGCTCTTCTTGCCTCACTTTGTGGTAATTTGGGGTTAAAACAGTCTGAGTAGTCATTTTCCCAGCACGTTATAGTGTATCTGCAGTAGCTCACTTCAGCCACTGTGGACTAACTGTGATTTATGGTAACAGATATTTTGGAGGGCATATGGGTCAAAATTAAATGATTATAGTAGCAGGGCTAACCAAAAGACAAACCTTCTTTAATTTCCTATGAACAAAAAAAAAATAGTAATAATAATCTTTAATTTCCTAAGCTTAGCAATTTTGTTTAAAGTTACTAAACACCATGGGCTGTCGTCAGAAGTCTCATAAATTTCTCAAAAAGCAACAACCCTAAAATGGTCCAGAACAAAACAGTAAAGGCGATACTAAATAAGTAAATGACATTTACTAATATTATTGAAACAAAGCTTGACAGGTCATTAAAGCACACTCATGCAGTTTAAGTAGTCATGATAATACATATTATACTACTATTCTCCAATAAATATTCTACTTCTCCAACTCTAGACATCTACATTGCTATTATTAATATTATTCATAATTGTCTAGTTATTTATGTTACAAAGTTATTGTAAACTTTTACCTAAATGTCAGTATAAACACGTGAGCCATTGGATTTCAGTTTCTCACTTATCCATTGGAGTCCTGTTTACATGAATTCATATAGGCTGTTAAACCAAATGTCTTGAGCAGTTTTTCGTTTTACTACGCAGTCGAATCTGAAAAGATTTTTATTGAAGGACCCAGAGGCTAAAAGTAATACATACATAAAACGAGATCATACCTCCATCCTCAAACACGTTTATCCGCGTTGATCTTCTGTATCCAAGCGGAGTGTCGAGATGTGTCTCTATGTTCTCCAGTCTGACAGCAGCTTTATTCCACTTTCCGTTTCTTTAGTCAGCAACACCCAGATCTGCGAACACTTCAAAACACAAACGACAAAGGAAGAGAAACTGTGTGATGTTGAGAGGGCAATTGAGCTGCGCAGCACTGTGTCCATCTGCGTCTGATCGCGATCAGCCTAATCTTAGTAATATAAAACTCAAAGCCGAACATTTATGAGTCATGAACAATTATGACAAACAGACTGGCTGTCTCACAACTAGTACACTGACTTTTTTTTCTTTTTTTTTTGGCCCGTTTGAACTTTTGGTTTGATGATGCCAATCATGTGAGCATCAGGCGCGAGCGTTTTATCGGTCATATGCGCGATAGGAAAATGCGAATAAAATTTCGAAAATGTGCATGAAAATGAAGAGAGCGGGACACAACACTTTGGATTTTTCAGTGTGTAACCACTTCTTTTTATTCCACATTAATTTCACGCACGTCTAGTGCAAATACTGTACTGTATTTGGTTTCATTAGTACGGTGTGAAATGTGACAACATGCCCCTCAGAGGGGCACGTGATGACATGTGAGGGGCACGTTGTAACATGACCATAACAGCTTGAAATGTTTTCTGATCTAAAAAAAAAAAAATATATATATATATATATATATA